>NC_052356.1:53179117-53180298 GCF_009727055.1 Benincasa hispida | reverse complement strand
CATCCTGTCATCCATGTAAGTAGACTGAAACCCTATCATCCTAACCATGTTGAGGAGAGATGTAGGGTGGTGACCCGTCCACATGCCACGACGAAGAGAATGGTAGGAGAAGAAGCTAAAGAGATACTTGTTGGACAAAGTGACAGAGTTGAAGAACCAGGACTAAGCTGGGAAGAGTTCCTGGAGAAGTAGAGAAGCCTCCAAGACAAAGAAATTTGTTGGGAGCGCATGGAGGGACTCAAAGGCAGCTGCTCAACAGTACACCGAGTTCAAGTAGAGTCAGTTGATGGGACATCAGCTAATTGAGTAAGGGAGAATGTCACGGTCATGCTTGTCCAAGGCGTGTTACTCATGGCCGCATGTCTGCCTCCACCTCTTTTTACTATGCTTTCATTCTATGTATTTCCTTTTGCTAGGTAGTTAGGTTTATATGTACTTTTCTTAGTGAATGACCACTCGCCCATTTCCATATGCAAGGGTGGCAGATGTGTTTTTATTCATAATGCACTATATGAGGATAAGACTAACCATCACTTCTCCATATCCGGAGTAGTATGTTATAAAGCTATTGTTGTTGCTTATTGCTTTCTAGCCTACTACAATCTTTCTCTTCTCTATTCTTACATTCAAACTATTTGCAAAAACCTTTTCTCCATACCCGTTTTCTAAAACCGTTTTATCTAAAACGGGGGTGGAGGTTGTGAGAGGCACCGGTGTGCCATCGACATTTCGTATTCGAATTGGCTGACTTGTTTGTGAGTGGGAACAAGTGCCACATAATCGTTAAGTGAAGCTTTTGAAAGTGCGATTGTGACACCCAACACATGTGCTTGAGGCTAATCCTAAGAAACTGGAACCACGTTCGAGGTTATGCTTATTTGTAAGCTACCTCAAGGGATTGAGATATGGTTATTTTTATGATTCTAAAGAAAACAAAGTGTTTGTATCGATAAATGCTACTTTTCTTGAGAAGGATCATATAAGGGAGAATAGACCTAGAAGCATAATCATGTTGAATGAGCTTTCCAAAGAAACTATTGAATCTTCAATCAGAGTTGTTGAAGAACATACTACCTCAACAAGAGTTGTTAAAGTAGGTTCATCTAGTAGGTCAAATTCACCTCAAATGTTGAGGGAACCTAGACGTAGTAGGAGGGTTGCGAACCCACTTATTCGCTATA
>NC_052356.1:53174541-53178282 GCF_009727055.1 Benincasa hispida | reverse complement strand
TGAGCAGAAATACCATCTCATCCGAGAGATTGTGCATCGAAGGGACGTGATTGTCATGAAGATAGCTTCGGAGCACAACGTTGCTGATTCGTTTACGAAGGCCCTCACAGCTACAGTGTTTTAGGGTTACCTACAGAGTATGCATCTATGGGACAAACCACAGCTGAAATAGGGCAAGTTGAAGATCTTGTACTGGGCGTGTTTTACCCTAGTTTATTATTTTGTATACTTGTAATTTGATTATCTTGTATACTACACTAGCTTTAGAACAAGTGGGAGATTGTTGGGGTTGATACCTGATGCGTTGATTTATCATGCGATATAAGGATGTGTGGATGCGATGATCATGCAAGTTTTCCTAACAAAGCCCAAGTATAAGCCTTCTTAGGATTCAGGTAAGTCTAGGGTCGAACGTAGGGATTACTAAATAGATATGTGTTGGACTCTCTGATCCTATTCCGATGGTGATTTAAGAAGTAGATGGTGAATTAACTTAGGTTTTCTAATGCAATGGAATTAAATGCGCAGCGATGAAAGGGTGGTGTTGTGACAAGTATGCGATGAAGGAGTTGAGAAGAGGTTTTGCTAGCATTTCTTAAGATATTGTACAAGTCATGCGATCATGCTATACAAAAATATTAAGCACTACATTTCTTAATGCATAAGGCCACATTTCCTATTTCTAGGATGCATGCAATGTGTTTGGAATGTAGCAGATAATACTTATTTCTAAGTCTCTACTCTTGCTTATGCGATCTAATCCAACTCTCTCAAGCCTAGATTCTGTTTTTAGACTACTCTCTCAAGTACTTCAAATGATCAATGATGCATACATAAGACAAGATGATCGTATATAGTGCATAGCTTAAGTCATGCTAGCCAAGTACTTCTCAACCCATTCACAAATTTAGTTACTCATGCATGGTGTGAAGAGACTGAACATAAATTGAAATGAAGTTTCCATTTTTTCAAGTAAAGTGTTTGAGTACAAAACAATAAATGGTGTAAGAAGTATCAAGCCAGGTAAACAATGTCTTGCTTCCTCTAACTTTTTACACTACTCTTATCACTTCAATTCTTTCCCAAGTTGATAACTATTGCTCTCGCAAGGGTTTTGTGTCTCTTCTCCATGTTGTTTCCGACAGTCTCTCTGAAGGAAATCGAAACTGAGATTTCCATGAGCAGCGGAACAAGACTATTCCAAATTACAATCATGAATAACATAAATTTACAGTCGACTTCAAAACAAACGGTTATAAAAATAATTCCAGATACTACAGCATGAACAATACAAATAAACAGAGATCAAACTCTATGCACATATGAGGATGCATCTCCACGCTCCTTGAGCGACTCTGATCGAACAATAGCGACCATGAATGCTCGATCTACAAGATCGCAACACAGCATGAACACCGCACAAACACTTTGCACTCGTCCTCAACGATCTCCTCAGTCACAAACTCCTTCGCAACAAGAACGACCTCCACAGTACCATGAACGGCCTCCAGAAAACCTCGATAGTGTCGAGTTGAGTCTGAAACCACCAACAAGGCTACTTTGCTATTCTCAGTGTGAGAATCCAGAGGGTGGGCTCTGTTCGGACTTCATATGAGGCAGACTTATAGAGTCTAGTCATCTCGTGGTTCAGGTCTTATACAAACTCTTTGTATAGGACAATCTCGCTCCACGTCTCTACATGAATGATCAGGATCTACCATCTGTAGTAGTTTACAACACTTGCAAACCTTTACAAAGTGGGTTGTATAGTGTCACCAGGATCAGGTATCCCACCTTAATCCTTACACTACAGACCGATTTAGGTTATCACTTAAGGCATGATCCACTTGTATATCACATATATATGCTTAAGTTCACATAAGATAACCAATGAGCTTTGTTTATTGGATATAGTAAATGTCAGAATTAAATAACATTTATTTTATTCATTGAACAATGTGTATCTTTATAAAACAACAAGACTCCGGGAGAATTAGGACACTAATCCCAACAATCTCCCACTTTTTCTAATGACTCGGGAGACTAATGTACAATACAATATAAAAATGTACAATATACAATAAACTAGAGCATACCCCAGTATCATCTCCTACTTGCCCTAGACAAGATGCCGCATGTCCTGCAGACCCAGACTATCCAGGTGACCCTCAAACACTTTAGCCATGAGGGCCTTTGTAAAGGGATCAGCAACGTTGTATCCCGTAAGGATCAGATCCTTAGCTCCATACACAAGCATGTAGACCTTCGTTCTTCGAAGATACTTGAGGATCGTCTTGACTGTTGTCTAGTGATCAACTCCTCCATTGCTTTCTTAAAAGAAAATGGATCCTCGACTCCATCATTCGTAATGACGTTTGGGCTTCAGTCAAACCCGTGTGGCAATCCGGTGGGTTCATAACCCTCTCATTACGTCGAGGCAGTCTTAACTCTTGAGATGGTTGACTAGACGTCTCGAGCTCAACAACTCTTGTTGATCTGTTGGCCTGTTCAACAATTCTTGTTAAACCTTCAGTAGTCTCAGTCTCACTTGAGATCTCACGTAAAATGAGCTTACTTTGTGGCTTATGATCCCTCATGTGATCTTCTTCCAAGAAGATAGCATTAGTGGAAACAAACACTTTGTTCTCACTTGGATCATTGAAGTATCCTCCTCTCATTTCCTTAGGGTAGCCCACAAAGAGGCAAACCTTCGAACGCGGTTCCAACTTCTTTGGGTTAGTCGCTAGCACATGTGCCGGATAGCCCCAAATCCTGAAGTGGTGTAAACTACCTTTACGTCCTCTCCATAACTCAAAAGGTGTTTTAGAAACAATTTTCGAGGGAACGTTGTTCAGGATATAATATGCAGTCTGCACTGCATAACCTCCAAAACGAATCTGAAGATGAGCATAACTCATCATAGATTGAACCATGTCCAACAAGGTCATGTTTCTCCTTTCTGATACACCGTTCTGCTGAGGTGTACCAGAAGCTGAGAGTTGGGATGCAATCCTATGTTTTATCATATAGTTCTAGAATTAGAGGTCTATATACTCTCCACCACGATCAGATTGTAGTGTTTTATCTTCTTACCTAACAAGTTTTCAACTTCAGCCTTATACTCCTTGAACATCTCAAGGGCTTCAAACTTACGTTGCATTAGGAAGAGATACCCAAACCTTGAATAATCATCTATGAAAGATATGAAATATTCATACCCACTTCGAACTCTAACATTCATTGGACCATAGAGGTCTGAATGTACAAGCTCCAAGGCTTCCTTAGCTCTGTAACCTTTTTCAGTAAAAGGTTGTTTGGTTATCTTGCCTTTGAGGCATGATTCACATATCGGCAAGGAGTTTTCTTCTAAACTCTTTAGAAGTCCACTTTTCACCAACTTCTCAATCCTATTGAGGTTGATGTGACCTAACTTTAGATGCCAAAGATGGGTATTTACCTTTGGAGAAACCTTTGGTCTTTTAGCTGTTATTGTCGTACTGAACATTTCAGTGTTAAACAAGGCTTTTATGACTAACGGTCTTAGTACATATAAGTTATTTTCCATTAAATTATAACCAATCTTCATTCCATTCTTGAAAATAAACACTTTATTCTCAGAAAAGGAGACGGTGTAGCCTTGTTCAATGAGACAAGAAACCGAGATTAAGTTCCTCTTAATATGAGGAACTACAAAAATATTATCCAGTAACAGATAATGTTTCTTGTCAACAAATAACTTCA
>NC_052356.1:53112793-53173298 GCF_009727055.1 Benincasa hispida | reverse complement strand
AACTCTTATATTTCATGATGTATGCGCATGCTTTCAAGTAATTTCTTCATGCTAGATTATAACAATTATAATACATGATGCATGAATAATTGCACAACCTAAGGTGGGTTTTTAACTATATGACAAACACTTTGGCATATAAGTACCATACATCACATGTATAAGCAATAAGAGTTGATGAACCGGGTAAAATTTCCTTAAAACACAAAAGGTAAGCTAACTATTACAAAGACAAGGAGTCTCCAGTTCAAACAGGCGAACTGGGTTTTGAACTGCTCAGCAAAGTATCGCTTCTCCAACCATCGTGTACTAAACACCCCGCGATCGTTTACAAGATAAAACAAACACTTCGTTCTATCGCTTACCAGCGCTACAGAGTTAAAATATCATTTAGCATTACTATACGATCGTCTAGAAAAATCCAAACGATCGTTTAGTTATTACTACACGATCGTGTACCTTTCCTAAGTGATGAAGCTTGAAGTACACGATCGCTTAGCACGCTGCCAAAACGCCCGCCTATCGCGATCGTCTAAGCGACTACGTTGCCACAAAGCACCATCGCCTAAGCAATTGCTTAGCTAGCGTCTTCGTATTGCATATGCACGATCGCATAGGAAGTAACTAAGCGATGAAGCTTGCTAACTACACGATCGTCTAGCGCTCTGATGCATTATTTTATGAAGTGAAATTGTAGATGAAATGCGATGGTGAAAAATGTGTTGGGCACTCAAGTTTCCTCAACGAAATCCAAGTGTAAACTCCACTGAGTTTCCTGGTAAGTCTAGGGTCAAACTCAGGGACTTGTGAAAACAGGTTGCTTTGGTAATTTTTAGAAAACTATGTGGTAACCAGTAACTTAATTAATTATTGGTTGTTGTTGATTGCGGTAATGAAAAATAAACAAATGTGGCGGATTTGAGAAAAGTTGCATGATAGATGCACTGAGTATGAGGATGAATGGGTTGAGAAGGTCTTTAGCTAGTGTTACTTGAGAATGCATCAGACTATGCGATCATGCTACAACCATGCACAACAAGTCATTTTCCAATGCAAATGCAATGCTCCTAAGTCTAGGACGCATGTGTTAAATGCAAAAGTGTCCATAGAGCCTATTCCTAAGTCTCTACTCTTGTCCTATGTGATAATGCAAGATGCATAAAGGCAAGGTGACTGCACACAATCATATCCTATCTCTAGGATGCATGTGATACTTTAATAGCAAACAGTGCTTATTCTTAAGCTCCTATCTCTTGATTATGCGTTCTAATTTGATTCTCTCGAGTCTAGATTCTAACTTGACTTTCCCAAGCCTAGATCCTGTCCTTAGACTACCGTCCAGAGTATCTCTAATGGACGAATGAAGCATACATAATACAAGATAATCACATAGAATGAAGATTCCAAGTTGTGCTAGCTAAATGCTTCTCAACCTATTCAACAGATTTAGCTACTCATGTGTAAATAACAGAGAGTGAACAAATATAGAGAAGGAAATTCCATTTTTATAAATGATTTTGAGTACAAAATAACAATGGAAGATAAAGGTAGAGAGCCTAGTAGAAATTCCTTGTTGATCGAAGTTTTTAAAATGTCAATCTCTATTCAGTTCCAAAGATATTCCTGCTTCCGCAGGAGTCAACTCTCTCTCTGTTCTTGAAGCTTTTGATGCTCTCCCAAGCTTACCGGAATGATCTGTCAGCACAACCTTCTTCTCTCGCGTCTGCCTCAAAGTAAAAGAAAATCTAAGAACAAGGTTAAACTATCAACAGAACTGTGAACTCGTAAAACAGCTGAACACCTTCTCTGAAGGATGCCTTTGCTATTTATAGAACTTCCAAGGTGAAAGGCGATTTCTCTCTCATGATTGCACAGATGGGACAACTTTAATTCCTGATTGATGTGCGGAATATTTGTCACCGAAAAGCTGAATGTACTTGTTATCGTTAGTGACTGTCAACTTAATTCGGCCTCGACTGTCATCAGCTTTCTGTCCCATCGTGATTAATTATGCCTTTCACCCAGATGCGTCCACCATGTTTCGCCTACCAAGTTACGACAATCCTTCTTGAGTAAATGTTTGCAAACACAATCACCGCAAAGCCTTGCGGTAATGCTGCGCTCGACCAATGATTTCCTATGATCGCAATTTCCACCTTGCGTCAACGCATTTTCTGCATAAAAATACAAAAATCAACTGTTCCTATGCAATGAATGCATGCGACCACAATATTATGAATTTGATACTTTTTTGACGCAATTTAACATGTTTTATCAACGCAAGCCAACATTGTTTAAGAACTTGGCACTATGATAACGTGCATTTTTGCCCATTATCACGCGTGCCTTCTGCTAAACGACGAGCATCGCATGCTCCCACTATGATCGCCTACCTCCAGTGCCTACACGATCGCACAACCAACGCCACGTGATATGGTAAACAATTTACCCCATCGCTTAGCATTAACTAAACAATCGTTTAGAAAATACTACATGATCATCTAGAAAAAAATATCTAAACGATCGCTTAGTTAAATCCCAACGATCGTTTACCCGAGGCTACACGATCCGACTAATGCTTGGTCTTCTTCTTCGTAGAGAACTGCATTGCCATGCGTCGAAGCTTCATCACGAACGACTCGACAAACTCGAACTTTTTGAATTATAGACTCATTGAAAAGTTAATTTCGCCCAAAAACGCAGGGGCCCTTACAATTAACACCTTGTAATACCGAAAGCTTTAACAAGAAAGGCAATTTAAACCTGAAACGTTCATCATATTCATCCACAAATGCAGAAAATGGTTAACCACAAATGCAGAAACCCACCACGACTGAAAAATGCGTTCAATTCAGATATGTAATTTGGAATATCAGAGAACCTAACTCAGATACCAATTGAAGGAAATCGAAACTGAGATTTCCATGAGCAGCGGAACAAGACTATTCCAAATTACAATAATGAATTAACATAAATTTACAGTCGAATTCAAAAAAAACGATTATACAAATAATTCCAGAAATTATAGCATGAACAATACAAATAAACAAAGATCAAACTCTACGCACATATGAGGATGCGTCTCCAAGCTTCGTTGCACAACTCTGATCGAACAACAGTGACCACAAGCTCTCGATCTACACGAGCGTAACATAGCACGAACACCACACAAACACTTCGCGCTTGTCCTCAACGCATCTCCTCGGTCATGAACTCCTCCGCAACAAGAACGATCTCTATAACCCCACGACGGCCTCTAGAAAACCTCGACAATGTCGAGTTGAGTCTGACACCACCAACAAAGGCTACCTTTGTATTCTCGGTGTGAGAATCCAAAGGGGGCTCTATTCAGACTTGGTATAAGGCAAACGAACAGAGGAAACACCGATCATGTACACGACTGGGCAAGTGGGAGATGACGGAGACCTATCGTATAGGTCGATGCCCAATCGTTTAGATAAAGCTATGCGATCGTTTAGTAAAAGCTATGCGATCGTTTCTATCGTTTGGCTCGGTCTGTCGCCTATAGACTCTACACGATCGTTACCTTGGGCCAGCGATCATCTAGCAAAACTATGCAGTCGTTTAGTAAATACCACACGATCGTTTAGCTCGTCCAGCCGTCATTTAGTAAATTTGAATTTACTTAATGACTACGTGAGTTTCTTTTGCGCGGAGAGAAACTCAAAACAGTTTTTCAATCGTTTGTAAAAACCTCTTTTTGAAAATAGGAAACCACTTTCCTTTTAAACTCACGGTTACCATGATCCAATAACCACCCACTACTTTGGTTATTTAAAAGAAAAAGAATTAATTATCTAATAATTAATATATTATAAAACATAATGAATAACCATAGTTATCATACTATATTTATAACCTATAGTTTTAATATTTTATCTCATGAAACATATAAACCATAGTTCTTTTTCTATTCCATGGTACTTAATGTAAATCTTATTTACATCAATCCTCCACTAGATGTATCTTATACATCATACCGATTATATCATATATAATCAAAATACCTTTTGTCAATTTGAATATTTCAAATCAACATCAAGAACTGATCCTCAACTGAATCCAAGCTACCAAGGGGACCTCATAGACCTGTAGCTCAAAGCTTCAACGGTACGTGAATAACTGACTAAACTCTTTAGTCACGTGATCCACCATCTGTTAACTGCCAGACACTCCACTAAAGACCGACAGTTGAACTCTCCTTACTAAAGATATATTATGTGTCCATCTTAACCAATCAGCAATAAGACAACCCTTCATAGATCGATTGTAAGTACAGCTGAGCCAATAACGGTTATGCCCCTATAGTTACATCTATCTCCTTAAGTACCACTAATTCCTCTAATGAACATAAATCATAGTCCTACTATGACTGAGTCTTCTCTTCCTAAGAGAAGTTGTGGCCACTATGTTCAAACCCTGGAATCAGCCATTAAGGGAGCAATCTCTCTACTTATCCCTGCTTCGAGAAAGAAGTGAATTCCGTCTTGCAGATTGAGTTCCCAGCTCTCAGATCAGATAAATTCCCAAAAAAGGTAGGCATGTTGAGTTGGCAATCTGGCCACTCTCACCCATACTAATCAAAGGACCGCCCTCAAAGGCAGGAGTTTCCAAAACACTCAGGATTGAGGTCGTGTCACTTATGGTCGTTTAGGTGAGATGAAAGTCTCTAGTATCAACAGTTTTATTTACAGAGTCTAGTCATCTCGTGGTCCAGGTCTTATACAAACTCTTTATATAGGATACCCCCACTCCACATCTCCACATGAATAGTCAGGATCTATCATTTGTAGTAGTTTACAACACTTGCAAACTTCTACAAAGCGGGTCGTATCCATAGTGTCACCATGATTAGGTATCCCACCTTAATCCTTATACTACATATCGATTTAGGTTATCACTTAAGGCATGATCCACTTATATATCACATATACATACTTAAGTTCACATAAGATAACCAAGGAGCTTTGTTTATTGGATATGAGTAAATGCCAGAATTAAATAATATTTATTTTATTCATTGAACAATGTGTATGTTTACAAAACAACGAGACTCCAAGAGAATTAGGACACCAATCCCAACACTTTCGACCTCTCCAAAAATTAATTTATTCTCAAGAATTCCCTTCCCTCGACTTCGCTTTGCTTCCTCGTGTGCTCCTCTTCTAGTTTGGTAGCATTGGGTATTTATAATCTTCTAAACAAAGCAGTTCTTCTCACTAATGATTTCATGGATGGGCAACATTAATTTTCATACTCTGTTGCGCCGTCTGATAGTCACTGAAAGTTCAATGTATTTGCAACGGTATGGTCTTCAACGACCGTCAACTGTATTTTCGAATTGACCGTTATCAACTTTACGTCCCATCATGTTTCATTATATTAGGCTACTGCCTTTATGTAAAGTCATCTTGCGATCATCTTTGAGGTACCCTTGGATCGCAAACTCAAATGTGCCATCACATTGTGCCCTTGGATCGCAAACTCAAGCGTGCCATCGCATCGTACCTACACAGAATAACGCAATTTAACTGCTTTTATGCGATGCACGTTAGTGTTCGCAATTTTCTTTTAGTTTGGCATATTCAATCATAATATTACCTATTTTACCATCGCTTTCTTCCATTGTTTTAATAAATTGAGCTTTAATAACTTGTATTTCTACCAGTTATCAATACCCTAAATCTCGTAGGGTCCTATAGTTTGTAAACCTTGTATGAACAAATATTTTTGTGATTAATAATATTTGATATTTTATTCACTTTGTCTATGAAATATATGATATTTTAGTTGCATTAACCACAAACCAATAAACTAACATCCACGGTTATCGTTGTAACTTAAACATGTATGTGGAGACATATAGGTGGATCATGTTTAAGTGATAACCTAAATGGTTTGTAGTATATGGATAAGGCTGGGTACCTTATTCTAGTGACACTACGAGTATGGCCTGCTTTGTAGGTGTTACAAATGTTATAAAGTGCTACAAATGATCTGATATTGGTCATTCATGTATAAGACAAACGAGCAGGGATATTCTATATAAGAACATTTATATAAGACCAGACCACGAAATGTTTAGTCTTGTTCTATAATTTCGTTCATAATAGAGACTTTCGTTTCACTAGGATGGCCATAGGTAACATTACTTTAATCCTGAGTGAGTTGTGAACTCCTGCCTATGAGGGCGAACCTTTGATTTGTATGGGTGAGAGTGGTCAGATTGTCACTCAACAAGCCTACCATTTTGGGGATTCGTCTGATTGGAGAGTTGGGAACTCAGCTACACAAGATGAAATTCACTCTTTCCCCAAAGTAGGGGTAAATAGATAAATTGCTCCCTTAAGAGCTAATTCTTGGTCTTGAACAATGTGGCACCATAGGTTTAGTCATAGTGGGACTATGATCTATTGTTCATTAGAGGGATAAGTGGTACTTAAGGAGATAGATGTAACTACAAGGGAAAAACGGTAATTTGGCTCAATTGTACTTACGAGCAATTTGTAAAAGATCACCGTACTGTTGGTTGGTTATATCCAATGGACACAGAAATATATCCGTAGTGCGAAGAGTAAAACTCGGTCTTTAGTGGAGTACCCAACATAACTTTTATGTGTCGCTTTTTCTTGTAAAAAAACACATCAGGAAGAAGAAGAACAAAAACTCTTTTTCTTCTCACTACCATGTTTTTAAAAATAAAAGAGGGGAGAAAGTTACAACTCCCTCCCAAAATGATTTTTAAAATAAAATAAAATAAATTTATTTATTTTCATAAATCAATTTAATATATATTTATATGATAACTACCTTATTATATAATATAGATATATATATTAAACTATATGTCATATCGAATCTAACACATAACCTATAGATTTTATATTGTATAAAATACAATATAACCTATGGTTTCTATTCTCTCATCAATGACGTTTAATATAAATCTCATCTATATTAAATTTAATTATATGAATTAAATTCATATAATTAATATTTGAATCATATTCAAATATCTATTTCCTCTCAAATAAACTTTATATTATAATGTATCAAATATATTATAGCAATTATATCATATATATAATTAGATCAAATTAATTATATCACATATAGTTAATTTCCTCAATTAATTTGAACTATTCAAATTAATCCAAAAATTGATTCTCATTAATTCCTGTTGAGCTAAAGAGGGGACTTCATGGACCTGTAGCTTGAAGCTCAAACCGTACGTGAATAATTAATTAATTCCTATTGAGCTACATAGGGGACCTCACATATATTTAATTAACGGAGTTTAATTAATTATTCATCACCGGTTAACTGTCGGACACTCTACTAAAAACCGATAACTGCACTCTTCACACTACAAATATATTTCTGTATCCATTGGATATAACCAATCAACAGTACGATGACTCTTCACAAATTGCTCGTAAGTACAGCTGGGCCAAAATTACCGTTTTGCTTTTGTAGTTAAATTTAACTCCTTAAATATTGTCCAACTATGACCAAATCCCTCTCTAGCCAAAAAAGGGTGTGGCGTCACATTGTTCAAACCCCGAAATCAGCCTTTAAGAGAAAAAATTATCTACTTACCCCGACATTGGGGAAGGAGTAAATTATTTCTTGTGTATCTATGATCCCAGCTCCCTAATCAGACGAATTCCCAAAATGATAGGTTTGTTGAGTCGGCGATCTGGCTACTCTTGCCCATACAAATCAAATGATCGCCTTCATAGGCAGGATCACAACTCACTCAGGATTCAGGTCATGTTACCTATGGTCATTCTGGTGAAATGAAAGTCTAAATTATGAACGACATTAAATAATAAGACTAAATATTTTGTAGTCCAGTCTTATACAAACTCCTTTGTATAGAATATCCTTGCTCACATGTCTCCACATGAATGATCAGGATCAGATCATTTGTAGCACTTTACAATAATTGTAACATCTACAAAGGGAGTTATACTCATAGTGTCACTAGGATAAGGTATCTAGCCTTATCCATCTACTACAGGCCATTTAGGTTATCACTTAAACATGATCCACATGTATGTCTCTACATACGTGTTTAAGCTACAAAGATAACCTTGGATGTTAGTTTATTGGTTTGTGATTAATGCAACTAATTTTGAAATAAAATATCACATATTTATTACATAAATAAAGTGTTTGTACATTACAATTACAAACTATGGGACCCTACGAAATTTATGGCATCAACCCCAACAAAACTGACGAGTTCAATTTCATGTTTTGATGGTGCACCATTAGGCCACTAGACATGCGTGAACCGTAGGTTCACATTCATGTTTATTTTTCCATGTTTGATAGGGTGCCATCAGGCCACTAGACATGTGAGTTAAGGCAAGACAGGTTATCCCCTTAGTTTGCCATTCAGGAACTATTACGGTGTGCTTGATCCGCTAGCCCAAGCATTCACTACATGTGAATGTGATCCCGGTAATGAGGTCATTTACTGAGTATTTTATAGTCAATCTTTATGTTTACATGTTTTTCAGGTAAGGGCAAGGATACTTGGATGACTGACAAAAGGAATCCATGACAGTGCTAAAGGGACTAGACAGACGGTTCCACATTTGAGTTCATATGTCTTTTTCATGTTTTATGGTTTTTTCCATGAACTTGATTTTGGACAAAAATTTAGGTGTTAGAAATTTTTATTTTTAATTAATTTTCTTATTATAAATTTTTTTTTTAGGGATACTCGACCCAAGATGTTATCAAATTTTGAGCAGAAAATTTTGTTTTAATTCTTCACTTATTAAAGCAGCATTTTCTGGTTTTAATTGCAAATGTCAATGTATAAGTGTACGCATCCACGAGGTAACAATCCTATCAGGTATTTTAGAAAGTCGGGTCATTACATATAGGCCCTTCCTTTGACACTCGCCTTTGGTTACATGTAATGCTGACAATGTCTGGGTTGTTTTCGGTGCTCGATATTGCAGGTTTGCAGATCGAGTGCAACTTGATTATTTATTGCTTGGTATAAATTTACTAGCTCAGCTGGTTAGTCCAAACTCCCGAGTTATTGACTTTTTTTTTTTGGAGACGCATGTTCCTTATGCCTTCTCCAAATTTCCTATGGACTTGGACCCAACATGTGGGTTTTGGGGGCATGCCTTGGACTAACCCTCAACAAATATTATTATGCTTCAATGATGATCAAGTGATTAAAATTTGCAATGATCTTTTTACCAACTACGCTTACTAAAATTTGCCAAAACTAAGATTGAACATTTTGAACAAAAAAGAAATATCTAAAATTAAATATATTTTAGAGGCGGAAAATTCGTAGAAACTCTATGCAGAGAAATGGAAATTGACTACGCCACGTGAGATGTCATTCTGTTTCGGTCAAATATTGCTACGTGACGGTACGATGGAGCGACGCGAATGGACCTTCCACCAATCAAAACCTGCCATCTGGACAAGAAGTTCAGAAATCCCCTAAATCCCTAAACTCCGTCCAGGTTCATTGCATCATTAATTTTATTTATTCTTCCATTCTAAAGTTTTACGGAGTTGTAGAAAAATCACAGACGAAGAATTACACAACCGAACGAGAGAGAGCAACAATTTTTTTTGTCTTTCATGGCGCTTTCTGTTTCTTCTCATTCTTCAATTTCTGCTTCTAATTTTCAGCATTTTCCCGCTTCCTCTGAGGCTAAAGGTATCGTTCAGAAGCTGAAGATTTTTCGTTAAGATTTATATGCGTTTGAATGATGTTTTGAAGAATTTCATTTTGAGTACAATTTTATTTCTTAAATGTATATCCTTTCTGTTTCCAGTTCCACGAATTGGTTCTGTTCAGCTGGTGAATCGGCCGCATGTTTTATCTTCTGGAGTCAATTATTCACAAAGAGGATGCTCGATGAAGCCTATGAATGCGCAATCCAATCGGAATGTTTCGCTTGTCTCTCTTGCGGTTGCGGCGAATACCCTTACTGCTGGTAATTCTATCTAATTTTCTTCTATTTTCATGAATTAGATTTCATTTCTGGGAATTATGTGAAAAAAATGGGGATGGATCTGCAGAGGTAGCAGAGAGAGCGGAGATTGTAAACTATGATGGATTAGCTAAACACCTTGAAAATGCTTCCCCTCTGGAAATAATGGACCAAGCCCTCGAGAAATTTGGCGACGACATTGCGATTGCATTCAGGTATGTTTTTATTAGGTCATTTGATTCATTTGTGTCTTTAGGTTTTATTTTCCAACATTACGTCCCAAATGTCTGAAACTTCAAATTGCAATGCTGTTGAATCTGTGATCTGCAACGTGTCTCGTTAATCACATATGTCATTGTCGTTCAAGGATTAGACCTTTCTCGAGTATCTTCTTTAGAGATTCGTGTTACTGGATTTATTTATTTGTTGACCTAATTGCTTCGGATTCTGTTAGTTTATTAATTCTTTCGTTTCTCATAAACTTTGATCTACGATCAGCTGTAGGTGGTAGAGCTTGGTCAGTTAGGTTTTAAATAATTTCCTAGTGGTCCTCTTACCAACAGAACATCTAACAAAAATTATCCACTGCAGTGGGGCGGAAGATGTTGCTTTGATTGAATATGCTCGTTTGACTGGTCGACCATTTAGAGTGTTTAGCTTAGACACAGGGAGGTTGAATTCAGAGACATACCAATTCTTTGATGCAGTGGAGAAACATTATGGTATCCATATAGAGTACATGTTCCCTGATGCTGTTGAAGTTCAGGGTTTAGTTCGGAACAAAGGGCTATTTTCATTCTACGAGGACGGCCACCAGGAATGCTGCAGAGTAAGGAAAGTGAGGCCTTTGAGGAGGGCTTTGAAGGGACTCCGAGCATGGATCACCGGACAAAGAAAAGACCAATCTCCTGGAACTAGGTCTGAAATTCCTGTTGTCCAAGTTGATCCTGTTTTTGAAGGATTGGATGGTGGCATTGGGAGCTTGATTAAGTGGAACCCAGTTGCCAACGTCGACGGTAAAGACGTGTGGAACTTCCTGCGGACCATGAATGTGCCTGTGAACTCTTTGCATTCTCAAGGATATGTCTCAATCGGGTGCGAGCCGTGCACAAGGCCTGTCCTTCCAGGGCAGCATGAAAGAGAAGGCAGATGGTGGTGGGAGGATTCTAAGGCCAAAGAATGTGGTCTTCACAAAGGGAACCTTAAACAGGGAGATGTTCCCCAGCTGAATGGCAATGAAAATGGAACTCCCCCAGTTAATGACATCTTTATCTCCCAAAATTTGGTGAACCTGAACAGAACAGGAATAGAGAACTTGGCAAGGCTGGATAACAGGAAAGAACCTTGGCTTGTGGTTCTTTATGCACCTTGGTGCCAATTCTGCCAGGTACAAATCATTTGTAAGGTTAACAATAAAAAGTAGAATAACATTTGTTCCTAAATGACATTTTTTGGGGAATTTGTACAGGGTATGGAAGGGTCATACGTTGAACTGGCTGAGAAGTTGGGTGGGAGTGGAGTGAAAGTTGGGAAGTTCAGAGCCGATGGTGAGCAGAAGCAATTCGCCAAACAAGAGCTGCAGCTAGGATCCTTCCCAACAATACTTCTCTTCCCCAAACACTCATCTAAGGCAATCAAGTATCCATCTGAGAAGAGGGATGTTGATTCGTTGATGGCTTTTGTGAATGCCCTACGATGATAACATAATTACATATATAAAACAAAATTTAAGTCCTGAATTACTAATCATAGTCTGATACGCACCATCAAGGAAAGCCAGAATTCCCCCATAGGCTCCAATCTTTTTGTATTGGTTTGGCGGAAGATGGGAGGATTAAAATCAAAGCAAGCTTGGTGTGTTTTGGAGCTGAAAACAAGCATTCGGTCGTGAAACTATTATTGGATTATGTTTTTAGTGATTTTGTGGCATGTACTTGTACAAACCGGTTTTTCCCGTAGGTTAATTTACTTTTTGTCAGAGGTTTGGCTTGTACTAATTAAGGTTTGTGCTGAGTTGAGAAGGATGAGTTGGTGAAGCAGAAGGCCAGAAAGGCACCTGTTTCCCAAAAAGAAAGGCACCTTTCTCCATTTTCTCTCTTTCATTTTCTTGAGAAAGGGAAATGTACTAATTTCAAAAATAAAATAAAATAAAAAGTGGGCTTTCCCTAACACTTTCGAGTTTTGATAAAATGAATGTCGAATGTACTGTCCTTCCGTTCTCATCGTTCACGTGTCTTTCCACATGTCCTCCCCATCCACGTGTCGTGCATGCTTTCTTCTTGCTTTTCTTTGCCTGTTTTAATTAAAAAATAAGCTATAGATTCTTATTATATTATTATTATTATTATTATTATTATTTAATTTTTGTTGCTAGATAACAAATAACAAAAAAGAATGGATCAAGGAGATATACTTTCATTCGACTAACTTGTTTTAATTAAAAAATAAATATTTTTATTTTATTATGTTGTTAATGTTTTCTTTTATATTTTAAATAATATTAAATTTTGTTAATATTAGAATCTTTTAATGTTAGGCTTTTCTTAAAAAAAGTTTAATGTTTTCTTTTATATTTTAAATAATATTAAATTTTGTTAATATTAGAATCTTTTAATGTTAGGCTTTTCTTAAAAAAGTTTAGTATTTTTTAGTATAATGTTAGTTATTTTGTTAGTGTTAGAGTTTTTAGAGTTTAGTCTTCTTTGAAGAAAATTTAGTATTAGAGTTTTAGGAATTAGATTTTGTTAGTATAATATTTTTTTAATTTTACTTTTCTCTGCATTTTTTGTTTATAGTTTTCTAATATAAAAAGAAGTATCATTATTTGTTTGTTTGTTTTTCTTTATAATATTCTATTTGTTGAGTATTGTTTTTTAGTTAAAAAGTTGGGTGTTTTTGTTTGTTTTTTAATAAACAATTTTTAATTGAATGATTTTTTAAAAAATATTTTTTATGGTATTGGTTTTTTTTTTAATTTAACTTTGATGTTTATAGTTTAAAATGTTTAATATATATTTTTTTTTGTTATTTAATACAAAATTATTAATTTGAGTGAATTTTTTTAAATATATTTCTTATAATATTTGATTATTTTAGTATTTAAGTTTGATGTTCAAAGTTTTTAATTATAAAAAAATTTAGTATTAGAGTTTGTTTTTTAGTACAATATAATTGTAATTTGAGTTTTCTTTGCATTTTATGTTTATAGTTTTCTAGTACAAAAACTTTAGTATTCTTGTTTGTTTTTTTTTCTTTTTTTAATAATATTTGATTCTTTTAGTATTATAGTAACTTCTCGAATGAGTAGCTAAGTCTCATATCTTCTTCTAATGAGTGAAAGCAAGTGACATACATAGTGACTTCCAATGGTAAGCGGGAATCTATATCAAAGCTCGAATACCAGATTAATGAGATAGAAGAAATGAATAACTAAAAAGATTCAAACTAGTTAATATCATAGAGTAGAAGAGTTAGTTGAAGTTGTTGTATCATATGAAATTCAGAGTGGTTGTTCTATTAGATAGTGGATCTCATAAGGTGGATATGGAAATGAAATGGATCGAGGTCTTATGAATCGTGCTTCATAAGTTTGATTTATTTATAGAATAGGAAGAGGAAGAGACTGAAAGGTTCTAGAATATACTCTAGAAGGTTATCTAATACACTCGACTAAAGGGAGAGGATCGGAATGGGAGCTCGAGAAGTAAATGTCTTTAATTTGTTTTAATAAGTTTGATGTTCAATCTAAGTGAATTTTTTAAAAAATATTTTTTTGTTTGAACTTAAATTTGATAATTAGTAAAATAAGTAGTAATGTATTGTTTATTTATGTTGTTTACAAATGGCAATGTGATTGATGGTGTTGAAGTTGATTATGACCAACCACCATGTGGGGGTTTTAGCATAAATGTGAATAGAATTTTTTGAACATTTCATTAAAATGGCAGGGATATCACTTGGTGTAGATATGAGAGCAATCTAGTTAGAAATAGTTATATACATCTTAATCTAATACCATCAGGATCAGTAAGGTTTATGTCATTTCCTGGCAATGAATCTGGTGTTCTCAATCATGATACCACTCTCGAATTAGTGCATTTATATGTTAATGTGAGTAGGGTAGGATTGGATATAAATACACTTGAATGCACGGCTAACAATAAATACATAGATTTTTTAACAAAAACAGACGATGAATTTAAGGAGTTGACTTTGATGGTCGTGAACATGAGTTATCTTCAAATACATTCAATGATTTGGATATGAATGTAATAGATAACATTTGAGAACATGACTCAATTGTAGCCCTTGTGGGTGTTGATAATACCCATTTGTATAAGAGGATGATTTGTCAAGACAAATAAATGCTACAACATGCGGTCAAGTGTTTTGCAATTAAATGTCACACACCATATGAGGTCGTGGAATCGACACCAGCCAATTGGTCAATTTAGTGGAAGAATGGAAGAAAGTTGCAAATGGAGACTTCGTGCAACAAAGTAAAATCGCATGACTTATTTGAGATCGTAAAGTATGTTGAGCAACATACATGCTTTTACTTAGAACTTAGTCAAAGTCATGTGTAGTTGGATACTTCGATAATTACACTAAAGTTCTGCGATGTCGTAAGAGAAAAATCGTCCATCAATATGACACAACTATAATCTGACATACAAACAAAATTTGGATATTATGTTCCTTACCCTAGGGTGTGGGAGCACAAAAAAAAAAAAAGGCATTGGTTAAAATGTTCATTGACTGAGACGAGTCATACAAATTGTTGCCCAGGTAGCTGTATATGGTTAAGCAGACCACAATCCTGGAACGCAGATTCATGGGGTGGTTCTTGAAACATTTGGGAGAAATTGTTACACACGAAAACGTGTGTTTAATTTCGAGTCAACATGCTGGCATTATCTCAGTAGTGAACAATTCAGGAAATGGTTGGACGTGACCAAAATGTCACAATCGATTTTGCTTACGACATATTGTCAACAACTTCAACAAAAAATACAAATTCAATACCTTAAAAAATTATATTTATCGTACCGAATACATTAATATTTTTATTATGATTTATTAAGTTGTATATTATTTTTATTTTCTACTCGAGAAATAAATATTATTTTTCTTTTAGATTATGACTTTATATCCAGGATCAATTGATTCTGATGTTTTATACGACCAATCTATCCATCGATCATCAGGAAAGATCGTACCATAGGCGTGATATACTGTACATGTCGAGAGGCGATTATTCATCGCACTATCTCATCCCACCCTAGAATACTACCTTTACTTCATACATTCTAATTTTATGGGGTGGCCAAATTGGGATTCATTCAGTTTGATTGATATCTCATCACCGCACTGATTGAGAGATGAAGGCCTAAGACACATATGTTTCATGTGCCTATTAGAGAGTGCACTATCACCTTACAGGACATAGAAGTATTTTTTGGGTTACCTATTGATGGCGAGCCTATTATTGGAGTAATGCATTATGATTGGCTGAATATTCGTCAAATGTCACTCGGTATGACCTGATCTGCTGATAAAATTAGAGGATCGAGATTAAGTTTAACATGATTAGGGACACAATTTCGTGAGTTTGCTGATGATGCAGATGAGGAAGTTGTCATGAGATATATGCAAACTAACATATTAGAGATGATAAGTGGAACTCTGTTTTATGAAAAATCATATCACTTCGTGCACTTGATGTTCCTACCATTATTAGCCAGCCACTATGAAACGGGATGATATTCTTGGGGTGGAGTATGTTTGGCATGGCTGTATAGATAACTATGCAAAACAACAAAACCTAACATTCATGAAATCATTGGGCCTATGATACTTTTGCAATTATGGGCTTGGGAACAATTTCCAACAATGGTTCAACAACTTCGACATGTCAAGTATGATCAATTAGTTGGACGATCTTGCGGTTCTTGGTATGTTAATTTAATTTAATCTAATTTAACAAATATTTTTATATGACTGATATAATTAATTTAAAATGTAAAATATTAATTTAATAATATTGGTGGATAGAAAAATTTTGTGTAATTAGGTCAGCTACATATGTAGTTAATCAGTATAGGTACATATTTGATTTGTTTCAACCTGATCAGGTAAATGAATGTTGAACCCAATTGAATTTTTTATACATATTTTTAATGGTTCAAGTTTGCTTTGCCTCACATGTACATATGTTGTGTATCCAAAGGCTTTTAAGTTTGATGAGTCTAGAGGTACACCTATCCACGTTTCTTCAGATGTTTTCCTGTCAATAGAAGTGCAGGGGCTTCTATTTATGGTGTAAGTGGTTGTTGCTAAAGCTTCTGTCCAGAATACTTCTTTAAGATTGGCCTCTAATAGCATGCACCTTACCCTCTCTATAAAAGTTCTGTTTATCCTTTCAGCTACCTCATTTTGCTAGGGTGTATAGGCAACTGTTGTGTGTCTATTTATACCAAGCTCATTGCAGAAATTAGTAAACATATTATTTATAAACTCAAGGTCATTGTCTGTTCTAAGAGTTTTTACTTTCTTATCAGTTTGATTTTCAACTTTTGCAACCCATTCTATAAATCTATTAAAAGCTTGATTTTTAGATTTTTCGCAAATAAGTCCATACTTTCCTAGAGTATTCATCTACCACGGATAGAAAGTACCTTGAGTCACTCCAAGAAGGATTTCCAGCTGGTCCCCATAAGTCAACATGTATGTAGTTGAGTTAAGTCTATCCTTGGAAGTATGGATTCTTTCTGTGAATCTGAGTTTCTTAGCTTTGCCATAGACACAATACTCACAAAATCTTAGTCTCTTAGTGCCTTTAGGTTGAATCAGTCCCTATTTTGATAGTTCATTCAATCCTTGTTCACTGGTATGAAAGATTCTCTTATGCCATAGTTCAAAACCTTCTGATTTGCTATCTTGGGATTGTAAAGCAACATTAGGAAAGGACACATTCTTCAAATAATATAACCCATTCATCCTTACTCCAAGCAAGATTGCCTTTCCAGCCCTCTTCACTTGTAGATTCTTCTTGATACCAAAATAGTAATAGTCTTGGTCAGCTAACATTCCTAAAGAGATTAGGTTCTTTCTAAGTTTAGGTACATGTCTTACCTCCCTTAAAAGTATTTCTCTATTAATTCTAATTTTAGGCATATAGTCATGATCATTCCCCATGTAGATTAAGCCTCATTTCCATGATTTGTAACTTACAAACCATTCCCTTTTGGAAGTCATATGATAGGTACGTCCTGAGTCCATGACCCATTCTCCCTTCTGCTCAATTTTATATCTCATGGGCTTCAAGAGAGTTACTATTAAAATTTCAATGTATTTATAAGAGTTTTCACCCATTGAAACATTACCTCTGCCACAATCTCTTGGTTTTCTATTGTCACTTCTTTCATGATCTTTGTTTTTGTCGTTTTTGCCATTGTCTGTCTGCTTTCTTGTGTTTCTTCTATAGAGTTTTCCCTTCTCAGGACAGTTCATCTTGAAGTGTCCCTCCTTGTGACAAATGAAGCACTTCAAGGGAGGTCTATCCCGATGGTTCTTCTGATTTTTGTCAATACAATTCCCTCTTGTGAAGTTTTTCCCTTCGAAGTAAAGAGACACAGTCCCTCCAGTCTTATTTTTTGTCTTCAACTAAAGTTCTTTGTATCTTAGGGCATTAATCAGTGAATCCACTATCATATTGTCTCTACCATATTTCAAGGCTGACTTTACTTCTTTATAAGCCTCGTGAATTGAGTTCATAAGAATTGTAGCCCCACTTTTCTGCCCCAGGTTTTTTCCCTGTTTGGTTGAAGCTGTTTGTGAGTTTCTTGAATTCATCAAGATTCTCATATAAAATCTTTGAATGATTCATTTTGAAAGAAAACAATCTTTCATGAACATAAATCTTGTTGGGTAGATCTTTCTTGCTATAAAGTAGCTTTAACTTCTCCCAAACATCGTGAGTTGTGGTTTCATCAATTTCTTGCCTCAGGATTGTATCTGTGATGTTCAAAATAAGTATTGTATAAGTTGTATTTTTTGTGTCTTGCTTATGTTCATTTGTCAATGTCTTAAGCAGGGATTTGGATCATCCAAGGCTTTCAAAGTCTTCTTAGCAATAAGAATAACGTGTACTTTCTTGGACCAAAGAGCAAAACCATATGTCCCATTAAATTTCTCTATTTAATACTTTGTTGAAGCCATCACTTGTCTTCTCGAAAGTTTCTTGATGGTTTCTTAACTTTTTGATAGGTTCTTGGAGCAGTCTTGTAGCTTTTCTTAGAAGTTCTTGAATATAAAGGCTCTGATACCGGTTGTTATAGACCTTTAAACTAGAACCCAAAAAAATGAGGCCCATGAATGATTTGATATTGATCTAAATTTTTCCACGTGTTACTTGTTGTGTAAGGTCTAAAAGAAGCCACGTAGCCATAATTAAAATTTGTGGAAGAAACAAAACTTCTGGATTGAGATTTGTCCTTTCATTTTGCAGATATTTTGAATGGCTAATGAGGTCTTACTTTCTCTCTCTGTTAGATTCATTTTAGCTTAGTCTGTTTACTTTGATTTCCTTTTCTAGTTTTGCTTTCTTGAAGAAAAAATATGAGAAAGATGAAGAGGGATAACAAACCGATCTTCCCCAAGAGCTCACATCGACAGGAAGGTTTGGCACCTCGATATCGACTCTTCGCCACCTAGGGATGTAGTATGTTCCAAGGGTTGGGCTTTTCGCCCATCTTTCTTTTATATAATCTACTACCCTTTTGTTCAATGCAATCATCTGATGAAGTCTCATCAGGCACAGGAGGTTTACTTAAAAGCAGCCACCCTTGAAAGACTGCGCAATAGCTCACTAATCGGGCGCAATATATAGACGGTAGTTGGAGTCAACGACTCTCTTAGGGTTCCCTCACTGCATCTTTTTCGAGACCAGGGCCCTTTATCATAACTTCAGCTTGATCCTATTTGGTCAAATACCTAGCGACAAACTCCTATCTTCAAAGCGACATGCAAAGCTTAGTCTGTTTACTTTGATTTCATCTTTTGGTTTTGCTTTCTTGAAGGAAAACACGAGAAAGATGAAGAGAAAGCGACATGCAATGAAAGATTCTTGGAGAAGGGAAGAAGAAGAACACAGGGAAGTATAATGGTTCAGTTATTCACCTATATCCACTTTTGAAGTTCATCAGAGGGATATTATTCCATCTTCAAGGGAATTTAGATAAGTCTCTTTCTCTCTTTTACGATTGATCCTTAGAAAAATCATTCTCTAGCTATTACATGTTGAGCTATTTCCTTTATAGAAAAGTGATTACAAAGACAGGTCAGTTTAATTTGACTTACTTGTTTTCTAGTTTAGATGTGTCATCAACGATCAAGAAGAGAGACTTTAATTTGACTCAAGTATTGTATAATAGTGATTTTTCCATTAATTAAACTTGACGAATTTTCATCGTCTACCTTTGTTTTTTGAATTACCTGATTTCACTTTGACTTATAAAATTTTAAACTCTCTCGTTTTGTACATGAACACTACTTTAAAAGTTGAACTTTTTTTTTAGGTTAAAAATCACTACAGGTCTCTAAACTTTGATGGAATGAAGTCTTCTCAATGATGATGGTCCACACAAAATGTGATGTCACAAAAAGTGATAGAAATAAGGCATAAGGTGTGGATTGATTTGACAATTGAAAGAAGTTTATGAGGGTTTTTCGACCTTTTTCTTGGTCAGATTATGAGGGTGAGAAGCTCGTCTTTGGATGACAAATAAATGCGTCAACAACCAAGAAGTCTTTGCTTAGAATCTTTTACTTCCATTGTATTAAAAAAATGAAAACCATCAATAAAATTATTGATTCATTAACAATTTTCTTACTCCCCTTAATTTTTTTTACAGGTCTTTTCTTCTCTCTTTCTAGCATACTTAAAGCCCATGCCTAGGATGTCCATTTACCCCGCCCCAAATCCCTGATTAGACGGTGAATGGGGGAGAGAGTAGGGATAATTTTTTCCCTGTTGGTTAACACGAACGGGGACGAGGATTATATTCCTCGTCCCCACCCGCCCCGATGAATATAATAATTATCATTATTGTTATTATTGTTTTATCTATATACTTTTTACAAAAATTGTGATATAAGAAGTTAGTTATTTTCTAATTTTCATTTCAATCTTTTCATACTTTAATATGGAAAGCTTGACTATGATATTGTAATATTCAAATTTTATCTTTTAGAAATTATAAGATTAAATTATATTTTTACACATATAATAGTATTATTTTTATAATGGATTTTTATACTATTGTCTTTGAATGAAAAATTTATTGAAAATAACTCATTTAATATATATAATTTTATTTGGTTGAGAATAAACAAAATTGCTAAAAATGGATATATTAAAAAAAAAACAAGCGAGAAAATCTTCCCCGTGGGAACTCGATCCCCGCAAATTCCCCGCGGGAATCCCCGCCCTGATCCTTGTGGAAAATTTTGCGGGGACAGGGAAGCCTTCCCCGTCCCCACCCCGTGGACATCTCTACCCATGCCCACCTCATCACATGAGTCATGTCTCCTTATTCTCTTCTCTCTCTCAACATAAATCCATGGAAAACTATTCAACTTTTATTTACCTCTCTATTTGGCTGAAACATGATTTGATTATTTCTTTGACCTTTACTTTCAAATCCTAATTATATTTTCTTCGTGGTATTTATAATTTAAGAATAATATTTGGGTGCATTCAGGCTGCACTTATGTTTGTACATTTCACCAAATTATCCAATTATAATTTGTCATATGACAAATTCATTTTTCTTCTTTTTCAAAATATTTTAGTTATTTTTATGTGTGCGATAAAAATGAGATATATAAAAATAAATACATGTTAAAATGCACCCAAATATTGTTCACAATGCTGCTCCTCAATGAAAAGTACAAAAACTTCATAGTAGAAACATACAATAATACATCCCTTCTATAGTCGGTCCACCCCCACATTGGCACATTCTTAGAAAAAGAGAGGTATATATAGGGATTTGAACTTCGAACAACACGATGAGACTGGAGATCTATTTATTTAAAGATAATAGAAATAAGGGAGAGAGAATTTGGGTGTGTAAATTAAGTTGAAGTTATAGCAATTAAGGCCAGTGTATAAACCATCATCATGCTCTGTAATTCTAGTTCTTGGCATTACTTACCTTTACGCGTTGATTTCTTATGGGTTTGTCCCCATGTATAAGACCCTGAAAAACTGCCTGTAATTTGAATATTTGCATCAACATTGAACGGAATTCCAGCTTCCATTGTCATTGAATAATCCAATTTCATTCCAACTGTAGAGCTCCAACATTGACTCTCTTCCTCATCGTAAATTGTACCGATGAACTGCGAGGATCATCAACAAAAAACCTCAAGAAATCATGATAATCTTGGTTGCGTATCTTAAGGTACTTGTTGTTGTCACCTTTGAACACCACATGTTGTGGCAATACTGACATTATTTCCCAATCAAGGATTGTATGATTGGCATTTGTGGAAGAATCTGGGTAAATGTACAGGCAATTTGGGTGAGTGGATGAGTCATTGTTCAAATCCATACGATTTCCACAGTAGATATGAAAATTTTCATATCCTTTACTTATAGAGTACAACCCCAATCAGATTCATCTTCATTTGGCTCCAAACCTGTTGCACAAACCCATCTACTGCTTGAGGATTTAGCTCTCAAATACTTTTGGTTGAAATGAGAAACATAAAATCAAGCAACAATTGCAAATATAGCAATCAGACTGAAAGTATTATCAAATATAGTATAATGTAAAAAAATTACAAATATGACAAAATTTAGATAGTCTATCACTAATAGACTATATTGTTGGTAGGAATATATCATTGATAGATCATATCGCTGGTAAGAATTAGGAATTTGTCAGCAATAAAAGTTTATCACCGATAAATTTTTCTATATTTGTATTTCTTTAAAAAAAATGTTGTTATATACTTGGTTATTATCCTTAAAAATGCTACCTATTATAATTACATTAAAATCAAACATTCTCTCTCCCATTATTGAAGGTAGTAGAACTAGTGATTTGAAATCAAATATGCAAAGTAATTTTATAAATAAAATAGTTGTAGAGATTCCAAAAACAACCTTGCGACATAAAACTTTTTGTATGAAGTTAAGTTAGCTTAAGTTATCTCTTTTCCCGATTTAACTCAATTGTTTGACTTTTAAATTTAAATCTAAATTGGGTAATTGAGAAGTTGGCATGGCATACATAAGAAGTTTTAAATCTGAAATATAGACAAGGTCGTCGAAGATACATGTAGGTTAAGTATGTAATGAGTAGGAATTTCAATTTATAACTTTAAAAGTTCTATCAATTAAAACTTGAAACAAATCATTATATCAATTAAAACTCTAAACGTTCGTAAGTATATCAATTTACATCTTCGTTCAAATTTATTCAAAAAATATCGTGTAAAATTTTATCAGTTAAACTTTTAAATTTTCATAAATGAATCAATTTAGACCCTTCATTATGGTTACCTTTAAAAATCATTCATGCATCAATCTTCACATAGGACTTTTTCAAATATCAGTTTTACAAAAGTAGACGAATAGAATTGATGCATGAAAGATTCTAAAAAAGAGTCCTAATTAAGAGTTTAAATTAATATATTATAAAATTTTAATAATTTAAATGATACAATTTTAAGTCTCCCAAGGTGTAAATTAATACAATTACAAATGTTCAAATTTAAGTTTCAATAATTAGTTTAGGATTTTAATTGAAACACCTTCGAAATTTAGAGTTATAAAGATACTTTTTTCCATAAATTATTATAAAAGAGATTTTCATAAATAGGAAAATGCCAAACTATTTACAAAAATAGCAAAAAAAAAAAAAATGATTGACTTCTATCAATTTCTATAAATGATAGACTTGTATAAGTTTCTATCACTGATAGTATCAACGATAGACTTTTATCAGTTTCTATTAATGATATACTTTTATCAGTTTCTATCAATGATAGATTTTTATCAATTTCTATCACTGATAGACATTGATAGACTTCTATCAACGTCTATCAATAATAGACTTATATCAGTTTCTATCACTGATAGATATTGATAGACTTCTAACAGCATCTATTGTGATAGACATTGATAATAATATCTATCACAACTATAATTAAATTTTGCTATTTGTATAAATATTTTTCTTCATTTTTCTATTTTTGAAAATCTCCCTTATTATAATTAATCAAATGATCACGTTTGGTGAAATTAATTAATCGAATGATCACGCTTAGTCAAATTTATTATATTTTTAATCGACTTTTCAATAAAAAGTTCTGTTTCAAATACATTAGGATTTATTTTTATTAAAATAATACTTAAAAAGTAATAACTCATACACATGGTAATAATTATTTACAATAAAAATTTTAATTTCATGGAAATCATATAAATTTATACATCTAAATATTATGGGTTGTATCAATTAAAATAATAAATTATTAATTATATCAATTTAAACCCTAAACTTTTATAAGTGTATCAATTACATCATTCTCCAAATTTCATTAGACCAATATTGTGTGAAACTTATAATTTAACTTCATTAAACTTTTAAATTTTTATGAGCCAATTGATTTAGACCATCTATTATGATTATTTTTTGAAAATCATAAAGTATTAATTCTTCGATGTGTATAGACTTTACAAATAGTAGTTTTACAAAATGGACAATTACGGTAAATGTATGGAAGGTTTTCAAATGAAATTTTATTTAAGAGTTTAAATCAATTAATTTATAAAAATTTAGGGATTTAATTGATAGAACTATAAGTTTCACACGAGATTTTTCAAATGAAACATAATAGAGGGTGTAAATTGATATACTTATAAAAGTTTAAGATTTAAATTGATACAATTATTAGTTTAGGATTTGAATTGATAAAAATATTAAAAGTTTATGGGAGAAATTGATATTTTCCAAAAATATTTTATGATGCCATTGCTTTATTTCGTATTTTGTAGTGCATATTAAAATGTTAGAAATGTGTAATCAATACAATTTTTAATATTGTTACAATGGTCCAATGATTATTAATTCTAACGTTAAAATGAGTAACTAATATAGTGTTTGTATTATAAACTCAAAGTAAGAAATTTGATTTAAAAAATATGATGAATTCTAATGATAACACTAAAAAGATTATAACAAAAAGTAGCTTATCTAGTTCTTTATAATTAGTTGTTCAAGACATTCTATCTTCTTCTAATAAAAGGTCGTATGTTCAAATTCTTCTATTCTATGGATGATGTAACTACAAATGGTTGTAAAATAACTAAGGAAAACAAACCAATCATTATCTCCAAGGAAAAGGATATAAAGTTTACTAATACTAATATGATTGATTGATTTTATTACAAGTAAAACTTGAACGACATGATTTATAACATGTCTTATATTATGTCAGCAATATGTTTTGTGCTATGTAGATTATGGTTGGAGATCTTTTTTTCTTATATATTGATATATGAAGTGCAGATTTGATTATCTGCTTTTCTATCCTCAACAACATGTTTTACAATGTTATGTATGATGTCAAGCATAATTTTATGTGACATACATATCCTGATTTTTTTTTTTTTTTGGGATTATATGATTTGAAATAATTTTTTCATGTCAAAACGAATATAGTTCAACTGATGTATAATACATGTTAGCAACAAAAAAAAGTACATAATTTGAATCTTTGCTCCTATTATACTAAAAAATGATAAGTTTTTTTATAGTCTAGAAACATATCATATAATATATTAAAAGTTTCATAGATTTGTTTGGCTCTTTTAAATTTTGAGACCTATTAGACGAGCATATTTAGTTAGGCAAATTTATGATAGATTAAATTACAAAATTGATTCCTATAATTTGGAGAAAGAATTTAATCTCTATTGTTTATAATTAGAATCTAGTTTAAACTATGTTCGCTTTGGCATGAAAAATAATTTGAAACGGAATCTACACAAACCATTCATATCCTATCTAAGTTGGAAAGAAAAAAAATCGAAGTACAAAATTAACATCATATAAAGGATTTTTTAGTACAACATTTTCGGGTGGAAGATTGAACCTCCGACCTATTGGGACAGAGTGCATGCAAATATTATTGAGTCAAGTTTACTTTAGTCATATAAAGTTTGCCTGACGAAGTACTATATAGGGTTGCATAGTATATTATGTGAAAATAGGTTGAGATATTTTTAATAGCAATGTTGTGTAGGAGAACTAAAGTTTTGATTTCGAAATTGATAATATAAATATTATGACAAGTAAGTTGTGTTAGATCAGGTTAAAGTGATTTTTTGACGTCAACTCAAATGTTGGAATGGTAAATTCTTTCTTAATTCAAACCAACGGATAGTTGCAAATTTGGCATAATGCACGTAAAATAATATCATGAATATAAAGCTGGAAAGCAATGGAAAAATTTAACACGTGAACGTGAATTATTATTATTATTATTTTTGTAAGAAATATGAAGTATGAATAATTATGGTTTTGGTATATAAATCATTAATTGATTTGATAACTAATCATGTTTACATTGGACAATCTAGAACAATGAAGATGATTTCTTTTAATATATGGATTGAGGAATTGAATCTCAGATCTTGAGACCTCGAAATTAATAGTACAAATTTATTCTAGTTGAGTTATGTTCATTTTAATTGGTTAACTCTACTTTGAGAGTGATATTTATATGTCACGACTTTTAAGGAGTAATGCAAAGTGAGAAAAACTCAAAGATCACCTCCTAGGCTAAATTTGCAAAACTCTGAGTTTAATGAATATAAAAAGAACTAATAGTGAAAACTATCTCCACATACCAATACAGGTTCTTTCAACATACTTTGTTCTCACTCACATACTTCCAAAGAAAATTCTCAAGAGGTCATCCAATCTATGCATCTCACTTTCTCTATTGTTATTGTTTGGAGTATTAAATTATTTTGTTTTTCAATATCAGGTTACAACATTGCGTTTGATATTGTATTTTATATTAGATCAACTTTAATTCATCCTTACAAAAATGGTCAAGTTTAAAATGAAATCTAACAATAGGCATATTCATATCATATCATTTCTAAGATTGCAAAAAATTGAGATGAAGTTAAAAATAATAATAATAGTAAAACTACATAATAGATTTTTTTTTTAATTTAAAATTGATTGAAAGTACTAAGACTAGAATTAGATAATAAAAAAAATACAATAATTCAAATTGAACAAATTTTAAAATATAGAAACGAAAGAGTACTTTTATTTTACTGACGTGTTGTGAATGATGGTCCAAAACATTGTTTATACGTATATGATGGTTCCAAATATAAATATGTTTGAGGGCCCTTTGCTTTTTATTAGGATGGTCCCAATATTATTCATTGCCATTTAGTAACAAAAGAAAAAAAAAAAAAAAACAATCACCCTCGCTCTCTCTTCAAGTATAGAAGATCACTGAAATTCATAAATTGAAATGAAATCTATCAAAATCATTCATATCTTATCTCATTTAAATAATTACAAAATTTTCAAAAACATGTGCGATATAGACTTTTGTCAAGAATATTCTTAGCTTGGGTAGATTAAGTTAAACTTAAAGTGATTTTTTTAGAGTTAACTCAGTGGTTTTTAATTTTGATGTAAACCAAAGGTGATTCAAATGACTGGATAGTATATATAAGATATATATCGTAAATATAAAATGTAGAAAATGGTCTAATAATTACTCACTTTTAGCCTTAATTTTTTATTAAAAAAATAGTTTATTTTAATTGAGGTATACTCATTTTAATTGGTTAACTCTACTTTGAGAGTGAGATTTATATGTCACGACCTTTAAGGAGTAATGCAAATTGAGAAAAACTCCCATATCATCTTTTTGGACAAAATTTAGAAAACTCTGAATTTAATGAATATAAAAAGAACTATTTATGCAATTGAAACAGTCTCAGGCCCAGGATTCAGAATTCGAATTTAGCATTTGATGGCCTTGATAAGCATTGCTTATCTTGAACTATTTCTAATAGCGAAGGTGGAGACTATCCCATAGGCCAACACGGAGTCTTTTAGCATCATTTGCTCTCATTCAAATACTTTCGAGGAAAATTTCCAAGAGGTCACCCAATCTCTGTCTCACTATCTTTATTGTTATCGCTTGGAGTATTAAATTATTTTGTTTGTCAATATCATGTTACGATATTGTGCTTGATATTCACTACAAGAAATTTGGTTATACCCGATGAAACTTTTTCCGACGCCAAAAAAAGCGTTGGGCCATCTAATTTTTACCGACGATAATTACAGGCGTCGGAAGCAAAACCCAATCCTGACGGAAAGTTCACTAGCGTTGGGATAACCAATCTCCATCGACGGTCCACAAACCAACCGTCGGGGTAATAGACATATCCCGACAATGCCCAAGATCTCGGAAGATGTTTAATTTTTTAAAAAAATGAGAAAACTACATTTAATGTTCTCTCGACGGTCGAAGGAAAACTATCGGGAAAAATTTAAAAATATTATGAAAAATTGTAAAACTATCCCGACGATCATCAAGCGACCGTTGGGCATTCTTACCTATGACGATGTTTGACAATCCATCATCGGTATATGACATTTAAATAAAAAATATGAGAAATTGTAAAGTTTTCCCGACGGTGTATAAGAACACCGTTGGGATTAGTTTGAGTTCGCCTGATTGTATTCGAGCGACCGGGCGTTTGTAACTAAACCCGAAGGTGGGCGATCCACCGTTGGAATTAACTAGTAAGTCAACCCTTCACAGGTTGTTCGTAATAATGACTGGATCAATATGTTGTTTTACCCCCGATATTACGTCTTATTCCTTAAGTTCCTATTGATCCTCTAATGAACAATTGGTTTATGATCTAATCACTAAACTGGATCCCTCTCGGGGCAGTGAAAAGGTGGGGCCCTTTTCAAAACCTGGATTTAGTATTAAGAGAACAATCTTTCTCCTATCCTTAAATCGTGTATTATTGGGTTTTATGTCTTAAAACTCACAGTTTGTAAAAATTAAACATATTCTATTATCAATAAAAGATGTTATTCAACATTTCTTCAATAAAGGTATTAAATCTATTAATTGCATTCATAAATCTAAATCCAATAAACTAAGATCTATGGCTATTATATGAATACTTGAACTTTATGTAGAGACATAAAGATGGATCAAAGTTCAAGTAAATAGCCAAAATGGTCTATAGTGCATGATTAAGGTTGAATACCTTATTCTGATAACACTATTGGATGCGGCCTACTCTGTAGCTGTTATAAGTTGTTGTAAATATACTACAAACTAAGTGATCTAGATTCGTTCATGTATTGACATGAGGAGTGGGGGTATCCTATGCAATGAGTTTGCATAAGATCGGACCTAGAAATAAGGCGCTCTTACTTTATAACGTTGTTTACTGTTTAAGACTAACTATTTTGCTTAGATGACCTAGGTAACTCAATCTTAATCCTGAGCTAATTATGAACTCCTGTTTATTCAGGGTTATCCTTAGATTTTCATGGGTGAGGGTTGGCTCAACAGCGTCAGCTCAATAAGCCTCCCATTTCATGGGTAAGACCGGGTAGATAGCTGGGGACATAGGGTGCAAGACGGAATTCACGCTTACCCGATTTAGGGATAGGAGAAAGGTTATTCTCTTAAGTACTGAATCCAGGTCTTGAACAAGGGGCCCCACCCTCTAATTGGCCCGAAAAGGATTTGGTTTAGTAATTAGATCATAAACCAATTATTCATTAGAGAATCGGTAGGAACTTAAGGAACAAGACATAATATCGGGGGTAAAACAACATATTGACCGAGCTGTTATTACGAATAAACAGTGAAGGGTCGACATACTAGTTATGGTTAAATCATGTGGACACAAATATATCTACAGTGAGGAGAGTGCAACTATTGAGCTATAATGATGTTATTGAGCTATAGTGGTGTTTGATAGTTAATGAATACTGATTAATTTAGCCTAAAGAGTTTTAGCCAATTAATCTTAATCGTTGGAGCTCATGATCTATAGGTCCATAAAGTTTCTCTACTACCTCGTAAAACATGAACACCTTAAATTATTAAATTGAGTGAATTGGGAATAATATCAATTTGAGATGTTCAAATTGAAATTAGGGTTTGAATTTGGATAAGTACAAATTCAAGTTAGAGTTTGTACAAATTATATTTGATATAATTATTTAACGTTTAATTTATTGAAATTAAACAAAATTTGAGAGTTTATAATATTTAAATATTGATTTAAACATTAATTATATGAATAGGATTCATGTTTGAAATTTAATGTGTGATTAATTTGATATTTGATATTAAATTAATTAATTAATTAAATATGTTTAAATAATTCTCAAATTAATTTCCAAATTTAAATTCAATTTAAGAAATTGGATTTTGATATTTGATTAATTCTGAATTAATTATATCAAGTTTTTATTGATTTTTGAATTAGTTGATTTTTGAAATGAAAAATTGGAAAAATTGGATTATATGGGTTTTGCCCACAAACACCTCAAGTAGGAGGTTCTTCCTACAAGCATACACAAATCTCACCGTTAATTGAAGTAGGTGTTGACCATTTGATGTCTGAGGAATGCTTGCATGCTGAAGAAATATAAAACTCACAAATTTGAAGAAGAAATGGTATGGTTCTAGAGCTGAAAAGAGCTTCTACTACTTCTTTTTCTTCCTCACAAGAACCCTCAATATCCTTCACCAAATTCACTTAAATTCAAGTTCCACCTCTCAAATTTAAGGCTGAGAATAGTAGAGAAGATCTCTTGGTGGATCACTATCGATTTGGAGCTAATTTGGAGTGAAGAGCATGCTCTTTTGAATTTCTGAAATAGCATACTTTAAAACTCAAATTAAATATAATTAGAGTGCTTATTGATTTTATTTGCTTCCGTTGCATGCTTGTGTATTCCATCAATTGGTATTAGAGTGTGATTTAAGCACTCAATTAACGTTAATTTTAGTTTTGATGGGTGAATTTCTGATATTACATGTTTATGGACTGATATGGATGTTTTTCAGCTTTGGCATTAGATTTCTCTTTGATTTCCAAGTTAAATTTGTAATTGGTTCTTGTTTGATGAGCTTATATGTGTGCTCAAGAGTCTGTAATTTATTTGGAGTCATTAGAGTTGAAATTAAATTATAATTGAAGAAAGAAATGAAGAAGGTCAAACAACAGGAACCAGTTTTTCAGAATCTGCTCAAAACCTGATGCTCATATTCAAGCGAGGATCGAGCAGCGAGTTTTTGATCAAGTTCAAGCAAGATTTCCATCGAGTTTTCCATCAACCAACCGTCGAGGAGCGAGATTTCTAGCGAGCCAACAAGATTTCAAACTTTCGAGCGAGATTTCAAGCTTTCGAATGAGATTTTGAGCGAGGAGTGAGTTTTTGGTCGAGTAGCAAGTCTGAACTAGTTTGACTGAGTGAGGACGACCGAAGAGGGCCGATTCGACTGGTTTTCTTCAGTTCTGGTCCGGTTCAGCCCATTCAATCCGATTCAACCATCTTTGGACCAGTTTCACCCATTTTGATGCCTTGAAGGTCTGGTTCAAGTGGTTCGAGTCCGATTTGGGTCGATTCGAGCTATTCTACACCATTTTGAAGCTGGTTCTTGACCTGTTTTGTAATAATTTAGTTATTTTGGTTACCTAAGATGCCAAAGTTGAACCTTATCAGTATTATTTAAATAATTATGCATGTGGTATATGTTGTATTTAAATTTAAACATGTTTGTGCATATTGTTTGCCATTTAGATTTAAAAACCCACCATAGGAGCATGTTACATGCATTATGTATATGTTATAATCTGTTATAATATATAGAATGCATGTTTAGGATTTTTATTATTTAATATAACTGTTATATTAAATTTTTATGCATTTAATGCATGTTGTGGGTGTAAGAACATGTCTAATTTTTATAAGTTGTTATAAAATTGAGTTAGACATTAAAATCCATAACGAAGATAAGCCGTATGCTCACGTAAGTTAATCATACGTTTTAAATAAGTTAAAATAGGTCAACATCTTGTAAAACATGGTTACAAACTCAACCGATGATAATCATGTCTAATGTTGGAGGTACTTAAGTTGATGGTCTACGGAACACCTCCTACCTGGGGATTATGGCCGAATAATTGAGCATTGTTAACCAATTTTTTAAGCATACGGGAGTATTGTGAGGTAATAAAATGGTTTTATCACCTAGACATTGTAGGTTTAAATTCATTTATAAGTGTTATGCTTAGATAAACCACATAGACTTAGGGTTGTTTAAATTAGCCGATATAAACCTAAGTATAAATTTACCCAAATAGTAGAACACTTCAGTTGGAGTTTAATAACTTATATGATAAAGTTATTAGAATACTTCAGTGGGAGATTAATACCATATATGATACGTTATTTTTATCTCTCACGTCCCTAAGAGTTCACAATCGAGATTTAAACGGTACTTCTATCACCCTGGGAGTGACCTCCATTTAGAAAGTATTTGCATAAATTAAGATTTCGGTAAATAAGGGGAAGTCGTTCAAACATAAATCAAATATATGATAAATAGATTTAAACATCCCGCGTCTCCATAGAGTTCACATCGTGAGATTCATATCACGTTTCGTGTCACCCTAGGAGTGACCTCCATTCGGAAAGTGTTTGTATGAATCAATAACAAGGTGAATGAGGGAAGTAGTTCATAGTAAGTGGGTGAAGGATATGTGTCAACATGTCCTACGGTCTCTTCTGTTAGTTTGGACTGCGAGATTCCTATGTTGCACCTACTAGTTTGCTTTAGGCAGCCCTTGCTAGTCATTTAACGACGGCTATCCCTTCGGAGGGTTGTAACATAGGATTCGGGACAACACAAACTTTAGAAATGGATAGGATTTTTTAGGTTTATTCCCAACCTTGACTCTCCATTTCAGTAGCATAGTTGGGGTCGACCTCTGACGTCTGAAAACGGAGGGTTACATTTGCAGAATTACTAAAGTGTTAGTAATTTCTGATTGAAAACAGTAACTAAACGACTATAGGAATAAGAGTTATTTTGGAGATAGTGTTTGGTCAAAATTGTTTGCTTTAGTAAAGGAGTATCTGACTGCCCCTCGGTAGCACGTATTCTGACTCACTATAGTATCGTTGCGAATAAATAATGGTTATGGGTATATTATTACTTGTTTCCTAAAACTTGATTTGGAATTTAGTGCAATTTACTAATTAGAATTTGTTTAAAATTTTCAGCAGGTCGAATTCTTCTAGAATACTCACTTTTGAATTAGTTAATGGTAAAATCAAATCAACAAAGAAATTACTAACAGTTGATATCTTCAAAAGAGTTTTAATAGATGATTGTTCTCTATTTCCCAGCACGTCTAAAGTTTTGAACAATATAGATGAAAATGCAAAATTCGAACAACAAAATAAATATGTGTGATTAATTTGATATTTGATATTAAATTAATTAATTAATTAAATATGTTTAAATAATTCTTAAATTAATTTCCAAATTTAAATTCAATTTAAGAAATTGGATTTTGATATTTGATTAATTATGAATTAATTAAATCAAATTTTTATTAATTTTTGAATTAGTTGATTTTTGAAATGAAAAATTGGAAAAATTGGATTATATGGGTTTTGCCCACAAACACCTCAAATAGGAGGTGTTCTTCCTACAAGTATACACAAATCCCACCTTTAATTGAAGTAGGTGTTGACCATTTGATGTTTGAGGAATGCTTGCATGCTGAAGAAATATAAAACTCACAAATTTGAAGAAGAAATGATGTGGTTCTAGAGCTGAAAAGAGTTTATGCTACTTCTTTTTTTTCCTCTCAAGAACCATCTATATCCTTCACCAAATTCACTCACATTCGAGTTCCACCTCTCAAATTCAAGACTGAGAATAGTAGAGAAGATCTCTTGGTGGTTCACTGTCGATTTAGAGTGAAAAGCAGCTTGGATTTGGGAGAAATCATCAAAGGTATGTTCTTCTTGAAACTCTCTTTTGAATTTCTTAAATAGCATACTTTAGAACAAAAATTAAATTAATTAGAGTGCTTATTGATTCTGTTTGCTTCCGTTGCATGCTTGTGTATTCCATTTTGATCGTAAGTTTCCTCAGTTTGCTTCAGACCCACAAAATGTTCGTTTAGGATTAGCTTTAGATGGCTTCAATCCATTCGATAATGTGAGTACTTCGTATAGTATGTGGCTAGTGGCACTCATTCCTTACAGTTTGCCACCTCGAAAATGATAGAACGAACACATGCGTAGCGGAAGAAAAATAGATCTAAAGTACTCTACTTAGGTTAATTATAAAGGATAAGCATACAATTGAAACAATAAAAGGGAAAAAAGAATATAACCTCTGTAGACGACCACGAGTAGGCCTTAGATTTTTCTAAAAAATCTCAAAAATCTCCATTTTTCCAAGAACAAAAAATCATAGAACTCTTCTACTTGTAGCCATTTCATGCATGACATGCAATTTTGAGTTTGATAGAAATTTGACACTAAAAAAACTACTAACTCAAAGTGGGATTAAGTGGGGTAAGTGTCTTCAAATGAAAACAATACTTAGCAATTCAATAGTTGGAATTTCCCACTTACAAATATTGGATCTTTCCACTAACTTGGTCAAAGTTTGACTCTCAAAGTCCAAAGTCAATAAATTTGACTTTTTGGCTTTCAAAAGTCAAAAGTCAATAATTTGACTTCCATTGCATTTTTGACCTAGTCAACAATTTGACTTTTAATGCAATTTTGATCAATTCCATTTAATTTCAAATTAATTCTAATAATAAATTTTAAAATTAAATTAATATTAAATTATTAATTAAAAATTTTAATTAATTTATTTAATATTAAATCCAACACAAATCCCAATTTATATGAACCCCTATTCGTAATCTTGATATTTAAATCTTATTTAAATATCTCCTATTTTCTCTCTCTTTATGTTTAGTTCTTTAACGCTTTGCTCCAAAAATTGAATTTAAACACTTCAAATTCGTTCGTCACACTGTTCTAAGGTTTAGTCTGATATGAGCTAGTAGGAGGACCTCATTGACCTACAGATCATGGGCTCCAACGATCAGTGATTAACCGACTAAACTCTTTAACCTAATTAATCACCATGCGTTAACTACCAGGTCACTCTACTAAAGCCCAGTAGTTGCACTACTCTTACTGCAGATATATTATGTCTCGATATAACCATAAGTTAACCCTTCACAGGTTGTTCGTAATAACGACTGGGTCAAAAGCTATTTTATCCTCGAGATTACATCTTGCTCCTTAAGTCCCACTGATCCCCTAATGAACAATTGGTTTGTGATCCAATCACTAAATCGAGTCCCTCTCAGGCCAATGAGAGGGTGGGGCCCCTTGTTCAAAACCCAGAGTCAGAACTTAAGGGAACAATCTCTCTACTATCGCTAAAAGCGGGTAGGAGTGAATTTCGTCTTACACCTTATGTCCTAGCTATATACCCGGTCTTGCCCCTAAAATGGGGGACTTATTGAGCCGGCGCTATTGAGCCAACCCTCACATATGAAAATCTAAGGATAGTCCCGAATAAATAGAAGTTCATAATTAGCTCAGGATAAAGGTCAAGTTACTTAGGTCATAGCTTTGAAATAGTTAGTCATAAATAGTAAACAATGTTATAAAGTAAGAGTGACTTAATTCTTGGTCCGTTCTTATGCAAACTCATTGCATAGGACGCTTGATAACTTGTATAAATACAAGTTATTTATGCCACCTTATCTAGATATTGCGGCCAAAAGTTAGTAAATATGCACCGTTTGTATGAAGATTAGCTTAGAATTATAATAATTATAAATGATCGCAATTACACCCACTAACGCCATAAAGATGGAAAACAAGCCGAGTTTTACTCTGTTTTGCAAGAAACCAAGTCACCGCTTGCGCTCAAGGCTCTCTGAGAAACGGATCAACGCATCTCTGTCACATTGCGCCCGTCAATCAACAATGAAGAGACGATCACCGCAATGACGGCGCAATGCGACAGTCGATCTAGAGCTAACTTTCAACCGCATGCGGTAATAAAAACAATACCGCATGCGAATTCACGATCAAATATGCAACTGGGCAATGCAAAAGCGGAGGATTGAGACATGTGTACAACTAATGGTTGTGTAGAATTGACGGTCTGATTGCATAACAGAAGGAATAATATCCCTCCATCTTCGAAATTACCATAACCATAAGTGGTGACCATAAGGCTGGAGTCAAAGACCTGCACCTATAAATACCCCATAGATTTCAGAGAAAAATTATGCTACTTGATACGGGGGCTAAGTGCCACTAAAGTGTTAAGAGAAAAGGTTGAGCTGAGTGCTAAAGTGAAGAAATCCAGGAAGAAGACAAGAAAAGACCGAGAGATGAATCTCAGATCTAACATACTGAATACCCGATCGGAAGCTTTGTGCATAGATCTCTGCTACCGGTGGAGCAAGCCTGAGAGGAAAGCTCTTCCTACCATCAAATCCATCCTATCTGGCAAGCAGATCTTCATCAAATCAGTGCCAAGACATTGGCACTTGTTTGTATCTGTTCTATCTCTTTCATCGTTGTATTTCACTTTCTCTTATCTTTTCATTCACACACCATGTATCAAACGCTTAATAGACATATTAAATGTTTCGATAGCTTTCATATACCATTCTCTATCTATTTTCATTCCTCCATTAATCATTTTCTCCATGATGTCTTTTCAATTCTCTGATAGTTAATATGAATCAAACAAGTACTTAATCTGTGTTAAATGTATAAAATGCATTTAGCTAAAGCATGCTAGACGACATCTTCACCTGTGAAAGCAGAAGTGAAGATGCCATTCTGATCTATCGAGATAGGGTTAGAAGAATATGTTAACTAAAGCGAACAGTACTTCCAAACATGGAAGCAACCTTGCGTTTATTACGTTATTTTCTGTTTCACTACAAACATGTGGGAGCGTGGCCGATCACTGAAAGGTGTATGCCAAGAGAAGAGCGGAACAATATTTTTATCTTTCTCTTTCTATTCTGTTCATAAGACTTGTCGCCGCATTCCACGTCTTTGCATAACTTTCACAGCCAGCCTTGACCCCAACATCTTGTAACATGAAGCTTGTATCTTGTATCATCTAGCTGAGGTTTATTGTATTTTATTTTATTATCGCATCTTTACTGCTTTACTTTATTTTATAGCAATTTATATACCTGTACAAACACATTTTTAAAGATTGAAACCTTGGTCGCATATATCATGAACATATCACAATAACCTAAAACAGTCCCTGAGTTCGACCTCAGATCACACCGAGAAACTTGCGGTGGAATTACACTTGGTTCTATCGTAAGGAAACTTGTGACAACGCATGACATATTACGTGAACATCCATAATTAACGCATATCTAGCAGTAGTATCGCATCATTTCGAGCATAGAACATCATCAATCATACCTATCAGTGAAAAGTAAACAAGTTTATGGTACCGTTGTCGGGGACTGGTTAACGGTTTATTGTTTAAGTGTATTTTTGGTATTTTGCAGGACAAATCTCATTGTACTGGCTGTTCAACGTGGAGAGCAGCCTGACGGTTTATGAGTCCTGGTGCTGAACCGGAATTCAAAGCTGACCTTGAGATCGAGCGTACTTTCCGCGCAAGCGCACGTCAGAAACGAATTAGGCGAAAGAAGGCAGCCAACATGGCGGACAACAATGATAATGTGGTACCAGTTGCAAACCAAGGGGATGTTCGACCGACTCAGGATCCTGTCTTCCTGGCGGCTGATCGCAACATCCCAAGGTGTAATTATGTGGCACCCAATTTGTATGATTTTTCGCCTGGAATCTCAAGGCCGACTGTGGAAGAGAATGCGCGTTTCGAGATTAAGTCGGTCATGCTGCAGATGATTCAAAACGCCAGGCAGTTTGGGGGTTTGCAAGGTGAAGACCCACACGCCATCTGACCAGCTTTGTCGAGATGTGCGGCAATTTTTCCCTACCTGGCGTGTCCCCGGAGAATATAAGAATGTATCTGTTCCCTTACACCTTGAGGGAAGAGGCTAAAAGGTGGGCTTACTCATTTGAGCCAAATGAAATCACTTCCTGCGATCAACTGGTAGAACGGTTCATGAAGAAGTTCTTCCCACCTGTCGTCAACGCAAGGCGACGAAAGGATGTGTTGAACTTCGAAGAGATAGAGAATGAGACCCTAAGCACCATCTGGGTGCAATTTAGCAGACTGGTGAAGAGATAGAGAATGAGACCCTGCATATCGGGATCCTCGATTACGTCTTGATGGAAACGTTTTATAATGGCCTGAACAGAGCAACACAGGCTATTGCTGATGCCTCCGCAGAAGGAGGTTTTATGGATAAGACATACACAGAGGCTAAAGTCATCCTCGATCGCATCTCATGGAATATGGATGACTGGATCGACGATGGATATGGAGGCCGAGGCGCCGAGAGAAGGAAAAGAGAAACATCCATTGTCCCTGCGGAGATAATGACCACGTTGGCCACGCAAATGCCCGTGGTGACCTCGATCCTCCAGTCAATAGCAATCAACCAAGGATCCATTGCTCCATAATCAGCACAACCCGCTGCACTGACTTAAGTGGCCGCATTCAGTTGCGTCAATTGTGGAGGGGCTCACGGAGCTAACATGTGCCCATTGAACCTTCAGCAAGTGTGTGTTATCCAGAACAACCCCTTTAGCAACACCTATAATCCAGGCTGGAAGAGCCATCCTAACTTCGGTTGGGGAGGCAATCCCAACCCAGGTGGGCCAGTTAATCATAGAGGGGGCAGTAGAGGGAATCCGCCTTTTCACCACAATCAAGGGCAATCAAGACTGCACAACTGGCAACCATCATCATCTAACAACTCAGGAAGCTCGTTAGAGACGCTGCTGAAGCAATATATGGATAAAAACGATGTAGTGATGCAAGCGCAAGCGTCTTCAATAAAAAAATTTGGAGACCCAAGTGGGCCAGCTGGCCTCTGAGCTAAGAAGTCGAACACCGGGAACATTCCCCAGTAATTCAGAAGCCCCAAGATCTACAGGAAAGGAGCAATGTCCTTAAGACATTGAGCAGGCAAGCCTGATCACCTGCGGAGATGTGGATTGCGATCACTCATGACAACGTAATTTTCGGTCCATATCTCAATACTATGTTTAATGCTTTAATGAATTTCTGTCTCTTTGAATTTTGAATTTTTTCTTCAATTCTTCATTTAATTTTGACTTTTGTAAATTTATTTCCTCATTTATTTATTTGCCTTTAATTTTGTTTTGTCTTTAATTCCTTGACTTTTTCTGTAATTAATGCGTTGAGCTTTAATGGTGAATGATTGAGTAATAAAGAGAGAATTTATTGTCGCAAGTTATAGCACTTGCGTTGATAAAAAAAATTTTAGAATAAAAATAATAAAAAAATTAACAACAGGTATGCAAGGCGACAATGGACGCATCTCATACTAATAAGGAATGCTTTGCGTTCACCGAACTCAACTATATTGAGTTGAGGGGTGTGTTGCGCTTGTATATGTCCTTTGCCCGTCCTTAGCTAAATGCACTATGTTGAGGTATCCTCCAGAAATACGTTGGTTAAGGGGTATGTTGCGGGGATATATGCATTGTTGCCCGTCCTTTGTGAAAGTGAAAGGAAACGCCAACACCTATCGTCTCAACTGAAAGTGAAAGGAAGAGACGCGATGATACGGAGGTGTTTAGCAACATCCTAAGTACCTTGGAGCAAGGAGGTGGACTGCCCGAGGCAGGGGTTGTAAACTAACCACTGCCTACGGAGGAGGAGGTGGTAATAGTGGTGGATGGAGCAGTGGCGGATGGAATAGTGAAGGATGGAGTAGTGGTAGTTGAAGAAGAAGAAACGGGGAATGATGTTCTGGTCCCAGAAACTCAGGAGGTAACTATCATCGCAGAAGCCTATGACAGACCTCCACGAAGAGAAGAATAAGCAATTGCGAGAAAGGAAAGAGAAGAATAAGAGATTGCAATGGAGGAGGTCAAGGAAGGCGAGGTTGCGTTGGAAACCCATGCCATTGCGTTGGAGGAGGTTGCAGGGGATGCGCAACCAGAAGGGGCTGAGAAGAAAAAGAAGAAGAAGAAGAGAAAGGGAAAAAAGGCTGGAGAGGCGGAGTTTTCACATCATCGCAAGGGAAGAAAGAATAAAGAGCAAAAGGATGATGATGAAGATGAAGAGGCCAAGAAGGAGAGGAAGAAGAAGGAGAAAGAAGAAAGAAAGTTGTGCCGGCGTGAAAAAAGGCGCTTGAGAAAAGAAGAGGAAGCGAAACAGAGGGCTACGAGCCCTGATGGAGAATTAACCTCCGTAAGGGAGGATAGGGGGGAAACGACACAGTTAATTGAATCGGCGTAACCCATACTAACGCAAATAGTTGCGATCGATGACAGAGAAGAAGCAGAGGAAACCCCCTTAATGCGGCATCGCAGGGAGAATACGCCGCAAGGGTCCACAATTGACCCTCAGAGATTAATTTTGGCATTGGAAGAGAAAGAGAGAAAAAGAAAAGAAGAGGAAGAGAAGTAAGAAAAGATGGAGAGAGGCAAGCTCGTCATTGAAGAAAGGGATAGAAGAAGAAGATTGGAGTTTGAAGAAATGTGACGCAACAATGAGCTTACCAGACTTAAAGGGATTTGGAAGCGCGAGAAGGAACAACGTCTATTGCTGGCCTCTAAGAAATTCGAAGAGGAATTTTCGAGAGAAGAAAGAGAAGAAGAAGAAAAAGAGAGGAGGAAGAAAGAAGAAAAGGACAGATTATTGGAGGAAGAGAAGAGGAAAAAGCGCGAAGCCAATAAGAAGCACTACAAGAAGAAGGGAAAAGAACTCGCAGAGCACGTGAAAAAAGAGCAGCATAGAGAGCGGGAAAAGAGAGAACGACAAGAAGCCTGCCTTGCATTGGCAAAAGGCAAGGCTATAGCAGAAAGTAGCGAACCCGCGACGGCCAAGAAGCGATCATCAAGGAAAAAGGAGAACGATGATATGTTAATCGAGATGGGCTTCTTTCTTGTGCCGAATCCACTACCTAACCTCATCACGAGTGTAATTGTGGAACATGGGTGGGGCACAATCTGCCAGTGCCCTTCCATCATCGTGCCTCAAGTAGTGCGAAGCTTTTACCGCGGGCGTCTTCATGGAAATAAGGATGCGGTGACCTTTGAAGAAGAAATAGTATCCTTCAGCACAAGGGACCTCAATGAAATTTATCAGATGCAGAACAACCTTGATGCACCAGGGAACAAGATTATTGATGATCCCACAGAAGAACAGATGGATGTTGTGCTAAGGGTACTAACGTAACCGGGCACGAAGTGGTCGGTCTCGCTCAAAGGCATCCGTACCTTGGAGTCCAAGTTCTTGCCACTAGAGGGGAGGCTCTGGGTTTACTTGGTTAAGAAGCGGCTGATCCCAACACGCATGACAGAACAGTATCAAGGGATCGGGTCATGGCCACATACTGCATAGCCCGCAACATTCCTATCGACGTAGGGTAATTGATCACGAGGCAGATCAGAGCATTAGTAGGGCATGTTCGGGGGCAGTACTTCTTCCCATGGATTATTTCAAGTCTATGCTTGACAATGGGTGTAGGCGTTGATGAGGAGCCCATGCAAGAATTCCACGGCCTCATCAACATAAAAATCTTGAGGATGCTCCTCAAAGATTCTCCACACTGCCTGAGCTACCAGCAAAGAGGCCTGCGATCGATTTGAATGCGCCTCAAGAGCCAAGGCCCAAACAGATAGCGAAGAGAAGATAAAGGAAAAGAGAAGGTCCAGGAATCACCAACGCAAAATCTGGAACCTATGGACTCTCTTCCCTTAGTCATCCGGTCTCAAAGCCCTCTGAGCCCGCCAGCGCAAGCCTCTTCCCCCTTACATGAGCATTTTACAAACCTTCTTCTTGTCCCCAACTCTCCTGTTTACCCAGCAGCCCCACCATCACCATTAGCATCATCACCGCAACCCACCATTCCACTGCCGCAAGTTGATGACCCACACGGTTTGGGTGAAGGCACATCTGTACAACCCCAAAACGAAGCTGGCGAGACATCGCAGGCATAACCGTCCATCACCTCCATGGCTACTGAGTTAGCAGAAATGAGAACCCTCTTCTCCCAACAACAACAATTCTTCTCTTAACAACAACACTTCTTCAACCAGCGATTTGAGGTAGTAATGGAGTGCATTGATGATATTCAACGCAGTGCTGCCACATCAAGAGAAGCGCTGATCAACATGCAGTGCAACATTTATAAAGTCCATATGCACCAGAGAATGATTGCGGAGCGTAATCAAGAGTACTTCAACTTTCTCATCGCATAACTTCACGATCCAATGGTGCCTCTACATCTCCGACAGCACTTAAATTTTGAAGAAGCGCCTCCTGCACCACCTCAAAATCTGCTAGATCCCCCTGCTCCTCAACCTTAATATTTACACTTTCTTCCAATACGATTTTTTATGCGGCCATTCTTTATTTGTATTCAATTCATTTATTCTTTGTAAGTTAATCAAATTCTTTGACTCTTGTACAGGCAACAATTTTTTTAATACGTTCAATTATACTTATTTGTATACTTTGTTAATATTCAATACAATTAGTACATATTTATTCTACTTTTTGCCCGTGCCTTTTTCTTTATCTTCCTTTGTCAATTTTTGTAATGTTCTCAATCTTTTACTTTTGTGTTCTTCATTACGTTGCTATGATGTTATATATGTTTATACTTAAAAACATTTCCCATACTTAGTAATTTCTTACTAACACTTAGTTAGTTCTTAGTTTAGCAGTACTTTACTTTTTATCTTTCAAAGTTCTGCTCAAACCTTCTTTTTGAAATTTTCTTCTAAGTGTTTATCTAATCTCTCCAAACAACGCAAGAAGACCTTGCTCATCTTTAAATTTGGGGGTGGGGAAGGTCTGAGCAGATGAGATTAAGAATATGTAGTATTTAAGAAAATGCGTCCATTTTCGATCATATAAATATTAAAAAAAAATTACAAATCTTCAATGTCAGCGCAAGGGAAATATTCCCAACCTGATTAGAGTTTAGTTGGGAAAGGAGCCTGCTCGTAGTTGGATATTCGTATGACACCCGTAGGAGCAAGCCAAAATGAAGGTGGGTTTCCAAGAACAACACAGTATGAAAAAAAAAAGACAAAAAAGAAAAAAATAATAATAGAATGCCAGAGACAACTCCTCTGCAATTCATGAGTTAAAGTTGAAATTGGCACACAACCGTAGTTGGATGTTCGCATGACACCCGTGGGAACAAGCCAAAATGAAGGGTGTAACCATGATCAGCAATCTCTAAGTGAATAAATGGCGCAAAATTTTGCTCACCGCATATAGATACATCAAGTTGTTTTGACAAAAAGAGAAAAACATTCTATTTTGAAAAATTAGAAAAGCATTTTTGAGCAGAAATTTGTTATATAGAAGAATAAAGTAGAGCTTTATTAAGAATTAGCAAGGATAGAAGGAAACTGCGATGTCAAGTAATGTGCCTACGTGTAACATTCGGAGCAACTAATCGATGCAAAAATATAGGATAGGAATTGAGCATGATTGCCTAAGTGGAAGATATGCTTGAGGATAAGCATATATCTAAATTTGGGGGTGTGATAACTTGTAGAAATACAAGTTATTTATCCCACCTTATCTAGATCTTGCGGCCAAAAGTTAGTAAATATGCGCCGATTGTATGAAGATTAACTTAGAATTAAAATAATTATTAATGATCACAATTACACCCACTAACGCCATAAAGATGGAAGACAAGATGAGTTTTACTCTGTTTTGCAGGAAACCAAGTCATCGCTTGCGCTCAAAGCTCTCTGAGAAACTGATCAATGCATCTCTATCACATTGCACCCGTCAATCAACAATGAAGAGACGACCACTGCAATGACGGCGCAATGCGACAGTCGATCCAGAGCTAACTTTCAACCGCATGCGGTAATAAAAACAATACCGCATGCGAATTCACAATCAAAAGATGTAACTGGACAATGCAAAAGCGGAGGATTGAGACACGTGTACAACTAACGTTTGTGCAGAATTGACGGTCTGATTTCATAATAGAAGGAATAATATCCCTCCATCTTCGGAATTACCATAACCATCAGTGGAAACCACAAGGTCGGAGTCAAAGACCTGTACCTATAAATTCCCCATAGATTTCAGAGAAAAATTATGCTACTTGATACGGGGGCTAAGTGCTACTAAAGTGTTGAGAGAAAAGGCTGAGCTGAGTGCTAAACTGAAGAAATCCAGGAAGAAGACGTGATAAGGCCGAGAGGTGAATCTCAGATCTAACCTGCTGAATACCCGATCGGAAGCTCTGTGCATAGATCTCTGCTACCGGTAGAGCATGCCTGAGAGGGAAGCTCTTCCTACTATCAAATCCATCTTATCTGGCAAGCAGATCTCCATCGAATCAGTGCAAAGACATTGGCACTTGTTTGTATCTGTTCTATCTCTTTCATCGTTGTATTTCACTTTCTCTTATCTTTTCATTCACATATCATGTATCAAATGCTTAATAGACATATTAGCTTTCATATACCATTCTCTTTCTATTTTTGTTCCTCCATTAATCATTTTCTCCATGATGTCTTTTCAATCCCCTGATAGTTAATATGAATCAAACAAGTACTTAATCTATGTTAAAGGTATAAAATGTGTTTAGCTAAGGCATACTAGACGACATCTTCACCTGTGAAAGTAGAAGTGACGATGCCATTCTGATCTATCGAGAGAGGGTTGGAAGAATGCGTTAACTAAAGCGAGTAGTACTTCCAGACATGGAAGCAACCTTGCGTTCATTAAGTTATTCTCTATTTCACTACAGACATGTGGGAGCATGGCCGATCACTGAAAGGTGTATGCCAAGAAAAGAGCGGAACAATATTTCTATCTTCAACGCAATTGAGAACTTGTGCTGTTTATATTATTTATCTGTCTCTTTCTATTATGTTCATAAGACTTGTCGCCACATTCCACATCTTTGCATAACTTTCACAGCCAGCCTTGGCTCCAGCATCTTGTAAAATGAAGCCTGTATCTTGTATCATCTAGCTTAGGTTTATTATATTTTATTTAATTATCCCATCTTTACTGCTTTACTTTATTTTATCACAATTTATATACCTGTACAAACACATTTTTAAAGATTGAAACCTTGGTCGCATATATCATGAACATATCACAATAACCTATAACAGTCTTTAAGTACGACCTCGGATCACACCGAGAAACTTGCTGTGGAATTACACTTGGTTCCATCGTAAGAAAACTTGTGACAACGTATGACATACTACGTGAACATCCATAATTAACGCATATCTAGCAGTAGTGTTGCATCATTTCGAGCATAGAACATCATCAATCATACCTATCAGTGAAAAATCAACAACGCTCCCGCTCTTCATGTCAATACATGAACGAATCAGGATCACTTCGTTTGTAGCACTTTACAACTCTTTGTAACAACTACAGAGTGGGCCACATCCAAGTATTACCAGAATAACGCACCAACCTTATTCGTATACTATAGATCATTTTGACTATTTCCTCGAACCTGATTCGCTCTCACGTCTCTACATAAAGTTCAAGTACTCATGTAATAGTCATGGATCTTTTAGTTTATTGGATTTATTTCTAAAACGAAATAAGCAATTCATATATTCAATAACAACTTATCGATTTACAGAATTTATTTATTGTTTACAAACCACGAGTTTTAGTATATAAAACCCAACAAACTTCCACTTGGACTAAAACTCCAATGGTAACATACATATGAGTACATTAAGTTTTAAGTTTTATAGGGAAATGCAATAAACTAGGGTATCACATACCCATGGTTTGCCTTTAGGTATCACATACCCATCCTTAGGTATCACATACCCATGGGGTTTTCTCCCACTTGCCCTAGGTTATACAATCTATAGTCCTAGTCTCACTAGCTGATCCTCAAACACTTTAGCCGAGAGGATCGTTGTAAACATATTAGTATACAACGAACTTGGATTCAAAACAATATAGGGAATGCATCTTATTTCTGTTGGCACATGCCCTAAATCTCGTGGAGTCTTGTAGTTTTTAATCATCTGTATGAACAAATATTTGGTGATTTATAATATGAGATATTTTATTCACTTTATCTATGAAATATGAGATATTTTAGTTGCATTAACCAGACACCAATAAACTAAGATCTCTGGTTATCGTTGTAACTTAAGTACGTATGTGGAGACATACAAGTGGATCGTGATTTAAGTGATAACCTAAATGGTCTGTAATACATGGATAAAGGAGGGAAACCTTATCCTGGTGACACTATGAGTGTGGCCCACTTTGTAGGTGTTACAAATATTGTAAAGTGCTACAAATGATCTAATCTTGATCATTCATGTATTATTAATGCGAGCGAGGATATTCTATACAAAAGAGTTTGTATAAAACCGGATCATGAAATGTTTAGTCTCATTATATAACGCCGTTCATGACAGAGACTTCATTTCACTAGGATGACCATAGGTAACATGACCTTAATCCTGAGTAAGTTGTGAACTCCTGCCTACGTAAGTGGTCCTTTGATTTGCACGGGTTCGAGTGGCCAGATCGTCATCTCAAGCCTACCACTTTGGGGATTTGTCTAATTGGGGAGCTGTGAACTATACGATAGGTTCCCGACGGTGTAAGTGTGAAAGATATCCCTCTAAGTAAAAGAAATGTCAATTATATTTTGTGTGTGAGAGTTTAAAACGCACCCTTGTATTAGAATTGCCTCTATTCAATGCAAGTTAGGTATATCCTAGACCGTTAACCGAGCCAGTGTAGGGCAAAGAGGAATTGAGAGTTAGACATAGCCTTTCCACTAGTTTTAGCTATTAAATAAACTAAAATTGAGTAGTCTTTACTTTTATGGCCTTACAAGAAAAAGACGTTTTCTGTTAAAAAAATAGGCTTCAATTCTTTGTTAGAAAAATTTTAAAGGTTTAAATGCCCATTTGTATCATTTGTTTGCTTGATTGTTGAAAAAAGAGATATGAATCAAATTTTTGGTTGACCCACATGAACATACTAAATTTTTTCTATAAGTTCTCTGAATGAATGCACATTTGATATTAATGTTTTTGCTTGAATGTATGCATATTTCTAGTTTGGACTTGCTCGGAATGACCAAAGCTAAGTTGGGGGTGTTTTCTTAAGTTCTTAAAGGTTTCATATTTGCTATGTTAATTCCCCTAAAATTGTGTTGATTATTTATTTTAAATGCTTATTTTATAGGTAAACGGTCTTTGAAGCATTTAGGAGTCATTAAGAGAAGATCGTGCCAAAAAGGACCTAAATTAACCAAGAAAATCAACAAAGATGAAGAGAATCGAGTAAATTACAAAATTTCCATCGAGGATCAAGTTGTGTGTCACGACCTTAGGAGAGGCATTGTGCAACGCTTGAAGACAGAACGTTCAATCTCGCTGCAAAATAGGGCAGCGTTGCAACACTCCCCACAGCGTTGCAACGCTCCGGACTTTGATGTGCATCACCGCGCGCGTGTGCGCCTTGCATTGAAAAGCGTTGAGGGATAGCGTTGCAACACAAACCCAACGCTTCGAGGCCTTTTCATCGATTTAGTGTTGCAACACTACCCCAACATCGTGATGCTAGCCTGCGTACTATAAAAGAATTTCTTTCATTTTTGCAAAGGGGAGGAAGAAAATCCATGAAGGTTGGGATCTCTCTTCGATTTGTTTCACTTCTTTGGTAATTCTTGCTCCAATTTAGGTTAGATTTTATACTTTTGTTGAAATGTAAACAAATCTCTTGTAATTCTTCATAAAATTTGTCAATGCATTTGCCAAGTTTGATTGAATCTTGTTTCTATTTCAAGGGTTCTTGCAAATTCTTTTGAGCTTTCTACTTTCTTTATCAATTGCAATCTGAATTGTGCCTTCTTGAACCTGATTTTAGTTCTTGAAGTATGTTGAATGATCTAAATATTGAACATGAATAGCCTAGATGCTTGGTTTTGTCACAATCGTTGTTGAATATGTTTCTTTCAATGTGTTCAATGGAATGTCTAGTCAAGATCTTTAAGAGCAGTTGTGTGTTTGATGGTTATCCTAGGACGCATTAATTACTAGATTTGGAGAAAATTTGGTTAATTGAGTAAGCTATCTTAACAATTAATCAACGTAATTGAATCCTAGAACCTGCGCATGTTTTCTATTCTATATGGCCGCTATCAAACTCAATAGAAGTCGGAGCATGTTGGTTGATTAGGATTTGGACTATCCAACCTTAATCAATGATTAGGACGCTCTTTTGACTAGGTTATTGCTAGTTGTCAGCCTTTGTAGAGGCTAGCTTGATCGAGTTGAGCAAGTAATTGCAAGCATAATCCAATTGTCAACAAATTTTTAGAATTCGATAATAGGAATTGCATTGAACGTCTAACTTGAATTAGAAGCATGATCATTCCTTACTTGTTTACATTCATCTTTTATCTCTTGATTTCTGGTACTTTTTGTTCAATTTTATCAACCCCCCATTTTATTGCTTTAATAGTCAAGTTTAGTTATGAAAGGATAAGAATTAAAACCTTTCCTACAGATCGACCTCTTACTTCCACTTTAACTACGAGTTAGTTAGGTTGTTATTCAAGCTTTATAAATATTGTTTGTTTTGGGTTAGGTAGAACTAACGGGACCTACTTAGCAACCAAACAAAATGCCCTGTGTTTTTAGGCATAATGACTTTGCTAGCGAGTCTGTATTCGAGATGTTTGAGTCTGTAAGAGTCGTTCATGATGAAACTTCAATGCATGGAGATTCCATTCTCATCGAGAAAGAAGACTAAAGGTTGATCGCATCATGTAGCCCAGGCTAAACAATCGTTTAGATTTGGCTACGCAATCGTGTAGAAAAGTTATACTTGATTGTGTAGTATTTGCTAAACGATCGCATGGATGATGTTACGCGATCGAGTAAAGAGTTTACTCAACCATGCTGCATTGGCTACTCGATCGCATAGAGGCTAAGGTAAACGACCGTTGAGTATATGATACTTGAAGCATGGTAGGCGCGCGCACTAAATTATTGAGTAGGCCATCATGTTCATTGCATAGTCACTGGCTACTCGATCACTTGTTATGTGCTACTTGATGCTTGCTCCTCGATCGTTTAAATGATCATGCTTCATCGCATAGTTGTCGTTTACTCGATTGTTCAGGCATGCATTACACGATGTGTGTTGCTCGATCGCGTGGCCTTCATGCTTCATCGCATAGTCATAGGCACTCGATCCATGTTACAAGATCATTTACACTCGTTCAACGTTACTCAACTATCACAAAGAGCTGCTATACGATCAAGGAACAAAGCTTCGCCTAGGTGGTTCAAGACTCGGTTTGCCTGTTTAAACCAGTTGACTCGATGGCTTATGTAATAGATAAATTTATTTTCGATTTTTAAGGTAATCATCCTAGCCCATTCATTTTTTTTAATGTACATGTGATGTATGTTTAATTATATGTCATATAGTTTTAAAACCCGCCATAGGTTATGCATTTATTCATGCATCATCTTTATATTATAAGAGTTATAATGTAGTAGTTTGCATGATTAAATTACTTTAAAGCATGCTCATGCATCATATAATATAAGAGTTATAATATATACATGCATTAAGCATATCCAAGAATCATCTTTATATTATAAGTGTTATAGTATAAGGGTGTATGAAAGTATGTATGCTTGGTTCATTACAAGTTATATAAGAGTTATATATAGTATGAATGAACATTGCATGAAGCATGACACTTAGGTTAATTTATAAGAGTTATAAATACCTAGTCTAGCTTAGCAATGTGGATGGCTTTAGTTGTTTCTTTTTATAAGTGTTATAATTAAAGAAATTAGAACTAAAATCAATAAGATAGACATGCATACAAACTTAGGCTTAAATCATGTTTTAAAAGAGTTTTAAAATTTAATTGGGATAGACCTAAGATCACGGTTCTAATGAGATTAGAAACCTAAGTTTAATCTTTTAATCAGTTTAATAGGATTAATTTGACTAATAAAAGATTAAATATGTACTAAATCTATCTATAAGAGATCTTTTGTCTAAGGTGGGTTCTATCTAGGCTGGGGTATTTAAGTTGACAGAAACGGAACACCCCTACCTGGGAACCTACCTAGAATGATGAATTAGATAGATTTGCTGCATGCATGCAAATTTGATGATAGTCTGTTAAAGTGTTTAATAAGACTTGATTCGAACTTGTTTAATTATCAAAAGCAAGAGTTGTTTTTGAACAAATTAAACTCGCACTTAGATAAAATCAATAGCCAAATTTTCTAAGTTAATGAAAACCTAGGTAAAACATTCAGTCGGAGGTACTTGAGGTATATGATACTTCACTTAAACCTCTACATGTTTCTCCCTAAAAGTTCACACTGTGAGATCTATCCTCGGCCTCGTGGCACCCTGGGAGTGTCCCCCTAAAGGATGGTGTTTGGGTAGGTCAATATCAAGGTGAATGGAGAGAATGTTCATAGTAAGTGGGAGCGGAACGTGTGACAACATTTCCCACGGTCTGTCTTATTAGGTTGGATAACACTTTTGTGCATCACTTCGAGGCATCTTGGGAGTGTCCCCCTAGAGGATGGTTGTATTTGCACAACTCTTTATTTGATCTCCTGAAAAGGATAAGGTTGCTTTAGTCTCTTGTCTCTACGGTGGATGCAATAGGGTGGGACTCTAGGGCCTAAAATGAGGAGTTACACTTACGCGGAATTGTTAAGGTTGTTAACAAAATTTGGATCGAACAATAGTGACTGTTAGAGTCAGTTACAAGAGTTTTTTCTGTCTAATGGTTGAGAATGTCTCATCCTAGTGAAAGGGCACTTGATCACCCCAACGGTGACTTTTGTCCTGCCTCGCTGGGGCATCATTACAAAATAGATATTTTTTCACTTAGGGTACAATGGAACTATTTTGCTAAAACCTAAAATTAGTGTTAAAAGTGGTAATGCAAATAGACTTATTAAGTTTGTTCTTGTTTTCAGCAACTTTTAAAAAATGGAAACTGCTACTTTAGCTCTATTAGTCGCTGACAAATTGACTGGTAATAACTACGCTAGTTGGAAAAATATGATACACGCAATAATTATCATCGATGACCTTCGGTTCGTCCTTATGGAGGAATGTCCTCCTATTCTAACTCAAACCATCGCTTGAAATGTTCGAGAGGCCTATGAGAAATGGACACGGGTGAACGAGAAAGCCCGAGCTTAAATCTTGGCCAGCTTGAATGACGTCTTGGCCAAGAAGCATGAGCCCATGGTCTCTGCTCGTGAGATCATGGAGTACCTGAAGGAAATTTTCGGACAACCGTCCAGGCAGCTCAAGCATGAAGCTCTTAAGTTCACCTTCAACTCCAAAATGAAGGAGGGTACATCTATTCGAGAACATGTTCTAAACATTATTGTCAACTTTAATGTGGCAAAGATGAATAGAGCTCGCATCGATGAGGGCAGCCAGGTTTGCATTATTTTGGAGACATTGCCAGAAAGCTTCCTACATTTCGTAAGCAATGTTTTTCGACCTTAGGAACTAAGTTTGCACCTTCTTCTTCCAACACTAACAAGTGGAAGAAGAAGAAGAAGGGTAGTAAAGGGAAGGGGAAGGCACCGGCTAACCCACAACCTGCCGCTTCGTGGGGTAGACGACCAGTGCTGATTGAAAATGGAAAATGTTTCCACTGCAACTAGGATAGGCACTAGAAACGAAGCTGCCCTCGTTGGTTGAAGGAGAAGAAGAAGGCCAAAGCCAATCAAGGTAAATGTGATTTACTAGTTTTGGAGACTTATTTAGTGGAGAATGATGATTCTACTTGGATTATAGACTCTGGGGCCACAACCATGTTTGTTCTTCTTTTAAGAGGATTAGATCCTGGTGGCAGGTTGAGGTTGGTGAGATGATGATACGAGTAGGCACCAGGCATGTTATCTCAGCTGTGGGAGGCCTCCAGTTGACTTTACAGAATAGATTTATCATTTTAAATGATATGTATATTGTTCCCAAGTTAAAGAGGAACTTGATTTCTGAGTCGTTGCTTGAATGTAATTACACTATAAAATTTTCAGTTAATAAAATGTTTATTGTGAAAGATAGTGTTGAGATATGTTTAGCTACACTGGAAAATAATTTGTATGTGCTAAGGCCGTTAGCAACAAATTCCTTCCATAACATAAAGATGTTTAAAACTGCCATAACTCAAAACAAATTACTTAAAATTTCTCCTAAAGAAAATGCCCAACTTTGGAACCTACATTTGAGGCATATCAATCTTAATAGGATTGAGAGGTTGGTGAAGAATGGACTTCTAAATGAGTTAGAGGAAAATTCTTTACCTGTGTGCGAGTCATGCCTTCAAGGCAAGATGACTAAAAGACCTTTTATTAGAAAGGGTTATAAAGCCAAAGAGCCTCTAGAGTTAGTGCATTCAGACCTTTTTGGTCCGATGAATGTGTGAGCCAGGGGAGGCTACGAGTATTTCATCACTCTTACTGATGATTATTTGAGGTATGGGTATGTTTATTTGATACAACATAAGTCAGAATCATTTGGAAAGTTCAAAGAGCTCAAGGCTAAAGTTGAAAACGCATTAGATAAACAGATTAAAACACTTCGATCTGATCGGGGTGGAGAGTTTTTGGATTGTGAGTTCCAGAACTATTTGATAGAACATGGAATCGTTTCTCAACTCTCAGCACGTGATACACCTCAGCAGAATGGTGTATTGAGGAGGAGAAATAGAACCTTATTGGACATGATTTGGTCAATGATGAGTTACGCTTCCTTACCGAACTTGTTTTAGAGATTGCAACTTATATCCTTAATTGTGTTCCCTCCAAGAGTGTTGCCATAGCACCTTTGGAGTTGTAGAATGGTCGTAAAGTTAGTTTGTGTTACTTTTGCATCTGAGGTTGTCCAACACATGTGCTTGAGGCTAATACTAAGAAACTAGAACCACGTTCGAGGTTGTGCATATTTGTAGGCTACCCCAAAGGGACACGAGGGGGTTATTTTTATGATCCTAAGGAAACAAGGTGTTTGTATCGAAAATGCTACCTTCCTTGAGGAGGATTATACAAGGGAGCACAGTCCAAGAAGTAAAATCTATGTTGCATGAGCTTTCCAACGAAACTACTGAAACTTCAACAAGAGTTGTTGAAGAGCCTGCTACATCAACAAGAGTTGTTGATGAAAGTTCGTCTAGTAGGTCAAATCCACCTCAAGAGTTGAGGGAACCTCGATGTAGTGGAAGGGTTGCGCACCCATCTGTTCGCTATATGGGTTTAACTAAAATCCTAGCTATGGCAGCCGATGGCAAGGTTGAGGATTCGTTGTCTTACAAGAAAGCAATGGAGGATGTTGATAAAGATGAATGGTCAAAGCCATGGATCTCAGATGGAGTCTATGTACTTCAACTCAGTATGGGATCTTGTAGATCAATCTAATGGGGTTAAACCTATAGGTTGTAAATGGATCTATTAGAGAAAAAGAGGTGTTGATGGGAAGTTACAATCCTTCAAGGCTAGACTTATGACAAAGGGTTATACCCAAGTGGAGGGAGTTGACTATGATGAGACTTTCTCGCATGTTTCCATGCTTAAGTCTATCCGTATCCACCTATCCATTGCCTTATATTATGACTATGGGATATGGCAAATGGATATCAAGATTTCCTTTTTGAATGGTAATCTTGAGGAGACCATTTATATAGAGTAAACCGAGGGATTCTTAGCCCAAGGTCAAGAGCAAAAGGTTTGCAAACTGAATCGGTCCATTTATGGATTGAAACAGGCATCGATCTTGGAACATAAGGTTTGATACTGTGATCAAATCTTATGGCTTTGACCAAAACGTTGATGAGCTTTGTGTCTATAAGAAAATCATTAACAGTTCAATCATTTTCTTAGTGTTATATGTCGACGATATCCTACTCATTGGGAATGATGTATGTTTACTGACATCAGTTAAGAGTTGGCTAGCGACCCAATTCCAAATGAAAGATTTGGAAGAGGCTCAGTTTGTTCTTGGAATTTAGATCTTTCGGGATTGAAAGAACAAAGTGCTAGCACTGTCTTAGACATCGTACATTGACAGGATGTTGATCAAGTACTCAATTTAGAACTCCAAAAAGGGCCTTTTGCCTTTTCGGCATGGAGTTACATTGTCTAAGGAACAGTGTCCTAAGACACCTCAAAAGGTTGAGAAAATGAGACGGGTCCCCTATGCATCTGCCGTTGGCAGTTTGATGTACGTGATGTTATGTACTAGACCTGACATCTGTTGTGCTATGGGGATAGTTGGTAGATATCAGTTTAATCCAGGACAGAGTCACTGGACAGTCGTCAAGAACATCCTCAAGTATCTTCGGAGAACGAGGGACTACATGCTTGTATATGGTTCAAAGGATTCTATCCTAATATGATACACAGACTCTGATTTTTAGACTGATAAGAATTCTCGAAAATCCACTTCAAGATCAGTGTTCACTCTTAACGTAAGAGCTGTAGTATGGCGAAGCAGTAAGTAGGGGTGCATCGCTGACTCTACCATGGAAGCCGAATATGTAGCGGCTTGTGAAGTTGCTAAGGAGGCCGTTTGGCTCAGAAAGTTTGTGACTGATCTGAAAATTATTCCAGACATGTCTAGACCCATCACCCTTTATTCTGAAAATAGTGGTGTTATAGAAAATTCCCATGAGCCTCGGAGTTACAAGTGAGACAAGCATATAGAGGGGAAATACCATCTCATTAGAGAGATTGTGCATCAAGGGGACATGATTGTCACGAAGATAGCTTCGGAGCACAACGTTGTTGATCCGTTTATGAAGGCTCTCACGGCAACAATGTTTGAGGGTCAACTATAGAGCATGGGTCTATGGAACTGACCACAGCTGGACTAGGGCAAGTGGGAGTATTGTTGTACTGGGCCTTTGTGCCCTAGTTTATTGTTTTGTACTTATAATTATCTTGTACACCCCACTAGCTTTAAGACAAGTGAGAGATTGTTGGGGTTGATGCCTTAAATCTCGTAGGTCATGTCGTTTGTAAACATATGTATGAACGAACTACTTGTGATGTAACAATATGAGATATTTTATTCACTACAGCATATGAAAATGAGAATAATTTTAATTGTATTATCCACAAACCAATAAACTAAGATCTCTGGTTGTCGTTGTAACTTAAGCATGTTTGTGAAGACATATAAGTGGATTATACTTTAAGTGATAACCTAATGGTCTGTGGTATATGGATAAAGGAGGGAACCTTATCCTGGTGACACTATGAGTGTGGTCCGCTTTGTAGGTGTTACAAGTGTTGTAAAGTGCTACAAATGGTCTGATCCTTACCATTCATGTATTAGACATGTGAGCGGGAATGTTCTATACAAAGGAAGACCGAACCACGAAATGTTTAGTCTCGTTATATAACACCGTTCATGAATAGAGACTTTCATTTCACTAGGATGGCCGACATAACATGACCTTAATCCTAAGTGAGTTTAGAACTCCTACCTATGAGGGCGGTCCTTTGATTTGCATGGGTGTGAGTGGCCAGATCGCCAACTCAAATCTACCACATTGAGGATTCGTCTGATTGGGGAGCTGGGAACTCAGCTACACAATACGAAATTCACTCCTTCCCCGAAGCAGGGGTAAGTAGATAGATTGTTCCCTTAAGGGCTGATTCCGAGGCTTGAACAATGTGACGCCACACCTTCTTTTGACACGAGAAGTGATTACTCATAGTAGAAGTATGATGTATTTTCTGTTTTCTGTACAAGAGTCAAAGAATTTGATTAAATTACAAAGAATAAATAAATTGAATACAAAATAAAAAATGGCCGCATAAAAGAAATGACATTGGAAGAAAGTGTAAATATTAAAGTTGAGGAGCAAAGGGATCTGACAGAGGATGTTGAGGTGGTGCAGACGAATCGTCATAAATTAATAAGTGTTGCCTTAGATGCAGAGGCACAATCGGTCCATGCAGATATGCGGTGAGAAAATTAAAATACTCTTGATTACGCTCTGCTATCTGTCTTTTGTGCAGGAAGATCCTATGCATACTACGCTGCATATTGATGAGCGCCTCCCTTGAAGTTGCAGCATTGCGTTGAATCTCATCAATGCGCTCCATTACTACCTCAAAGCGTTGATTGAAGAAGTGTTGCTGTTGAGAGACAAGCTCCTGCTGTTGAAAGGAGGGTTTTTATTTCAGCTAACTCAACAGCCATGGAGGTGAATGATGGTTGTGCCTGCAATGTCTCGCCAGCATCGTTTTGGGGTTGGGCAGAGGTGCCTTCACCCAAATCGTGTGGGTTATTAACATGCGGTGGTGGAATGGTGGGTTGCAGTGATGAAGCTGATGGTCAGGTGGAGCCTGCTGGATAAATAATAGGAGATTTAGGGACAAGAAGGGGGTTTGTAAAATGTTCGTGTAAGAGGGAAGAGGGTTGCGCTTGCGGGCTCGGAGGGCTTGGAGGCCGGATAACTAAGGGAAGAGGGTCCATAGGTTCCGGACGTTACCTTCTCTTTACTATCTTTTGGGCCTTGGTTCTTGAGGCGCATTCAAATCGATCGCAGGCCTCTTTGCTGGCAGCTCGGGGCAGTATGGAGAATCTTTGAGGAGCATCCTCAAGATTTTTATGTTGATGAGGTCATGGACTTCTAGCATGGGCTTCTCATCAATGCCTACACCCATAGACAAGAATAGACTTGAAATGATCCACGGGAAGAAAAACTATACCCAAACATGCCCCACTAATGCTCTAATCTACCTCGCGATCAACTGCCCTACGTCGATAGAAATGCCGCGGGCTATGCAGTATGCGGCCATGACCTGATCCCTTGATACAGTTCTGTCGTGCATTGTTGGGATCAGTCGCTTCTTAACCAAGTAAATCCAGAGCCTTCCCTCCAGTAGCAAGGACTTGAACTTTAAGGTACGGATGCTTTTGAGCGAGTCTGACCACTTCGTTCCCGGTTGCGTTAATACCCTCAACGCATCATCCATCTGTTCTTTTGTGGGATCATCAATAATCTTATTCCCTGGTGCATCAGGGTTGTCCTTCATCTGATAAATTTCGTTGATGTCCCTTGTGGAAGATACTGTTTCTCCTTTAAGGGTCACTTGCATCCTATTTCCATGAAGACGCCCGACGATAAAAGCTTCGCACTACCTGAGGCACGATGATGGATGGGCACTGACAGAATGTGTCCCACCCATGTTCCACAATTACGTTCGTGATGAGGTCAGATAGTGGATTTAGCGTAGGAAAGAAGCCCATCTCGATCAACATATCATCGTTTTCCTTTTTCTTTGATGAGTGCTTTTCGACCGCCGCGGGTTCGCTACTTTCTGCTATAGCTTTGCCTTTTGCCAACCTAAGGCGGGTTGCTTGTCTTTCCTTCCTTTCCCGCTCTTTGCGCTGCTCTTCTTTCTCGTGCTCTGTGAGTTCTTTGCCCTCGCTCTTATATAAGCGCCGCTTATTGGCTTCGCACTTCTTCCTCATCTCCTCCAACAATAATCTGTCCTCTTTTTCCTTCTTCCTCCTCTCTTCTTCTTCTTCTTCTCTTTCTTCTCTCGCAAATTCTTCTTCGAATTGCTTAGAGGCCAGCAACAGACGTTGTTCCTTCTCGCGCTTCCAGATCCCTTCAAGTCTGGCAAGCTCATTACTGCTTCGCATTTCTTCAAACTCTAATCTTCTTCTTCTATCCCCTCTGTGATGATGAGCTTGCCCCTCTCCATCTTTTCTTGTTTCTCTTCCTCTTCCTTTCTTTTTCTCTTCTTCTCTTCCAATGCCAAAAATAAATCTTTGTGGGTCAATTGTGGACCCTTGCGGCGCATTCTCCCTACGACGCCGCATCAGAGGGGTTCCCTCTACTTCTTAGCCTTCATCGGTCGCAACTATTTGTGTTGGTATGGGTTGCGCCGATTCCATCAATTGTGTCGTCCCTCCTATCCCCCCTTATGGAGGTTGATTCTCCATCCTTCTCATGGCTTGTAGCCCTCTGCTTCGCTTCTTCTTTTTTTCTCAAGCGCCTCTCTTCACGCCGGTGCATTTTTCTTTCTTCCTTTTCTTTCTTCTTTCTCTCCTTCTTGGCCTCTTTATCTTCATCATCATCATTTTGCTCTTTTTTCTTCTTTTCTTTGTGATGATGGGAAGATTTAGCCTCCCCAGCCTTCCTTCCCTTGGTCTTCTTCTTCTTCTTCTTCTTTTTTTCAGCCACTACTAGTTGCGCTTCCCCCATAACTTTCTCCAACGCAACGTTAGGTGTCTCCAATGCAACCTCGCCTTCCTTGACCTCCTCTATCGCAATCTCTTCTTCTTCTCTTCTTGGAGGTCCTCATAGGCCTCTGCGTTAGCAATCACCTCAGGAATCTCAGGGGCCAGAACGCCTCTTCCCGTCTCTTCTTCTTCGACCACCACTTCCTCTGCCACCACTACTCCATCCTTTACCTACACTATCTCCTCCTCTGTAGGCAATGGTTAATTTACAACCCTTGCCTTGGGCAATCCACCTCCTTGCTCTAAGGTACTCAGGATGTTTCCAAACAGCTCTGTATCATCGCATCTTTTCCTTTCACTTTCAGTTGAGACAACAGGTGTTGGCGTAGGCATGCTCTCGGTGTTTCCTCCTTTCTTGAACAAAGGAGGCCTAATGGCCAAAGGGTTTCTCCGAGCTCTCCTGGCGAGTCTGAGGATAGTGTGAGCTTAGGCACAAAGTCTGTGACTGGCAACCAGGAATGCTGCCTCTCGCATGGCTACTTGGTCAGGTGTGAAAGGTGAAGCAGATTGGGTGGGAGTTTAGTCAGCCATGGATACGAACTTGAGAAAGGTTTGGTAAAATGCTTGAGCTGTTGGGGAAGAAAGAAAGGTCTGGGTGCAAAGCACTAGGGTTTCAGAATGCCAAAATGAGGTAAAGATTTACCAACGAAGGAGAAAGCCTTATTTATAGGTTGGACCATGGTGGGCCCAACGCAATTTTTGCGGCGACAAGCCTCGAGCAGTTCAATAGGTGCGTCGGTCCACCTCCCTCATTTATGGAATTTTAGATAAAGTTATCTTTTCGTATGCCAAGTCATAATTTCTTGGGATACGAAACGATTAGACTTCTCCCAAATTACAAAAAGAATTTTCTTTAATATTTTATTTGAATGGACGCAAGATAAAGATTAATGCACTATGCTCACCAACGCAACTGCATTTTCGCAGAGGACGGGTAACAACGCATATATCCCCGTAACACACCCCTTAACCAACGCATTTCTGGAGGATGCCTCAAACTAGTGCATTCAGCTAAGGACGGGCAAAGGACATATACGAACACAACAAACCCCTCAACTCAATATAGTTGAGTTAGGTGAACGCAAAGCATTCCTTATTGGTTTGAGATGTGTCCATTGTCGCCTTGCATTCTTGTTGTTAATTGTTTTATTATTTTTTTTATTATATATTTTTTCATCAATGCAAGTGTTATAACTTGCGGCAATAAATTCTCTCTTTTTACTCAATCAATCACCATTTAAAGCTCAACACATTAATTACAGAAAAAGTCAAGGAATTAAAGACGAGACAAAATTAAATGCAAAGAAATAAATGAGGAAATAAATTCATAAAGTCAAATATAAATGAGGAATTGAAGACAAAATTCGAAATTCAAAGAGACATCAATTTAATAAAGCATTAAACATAGTGATTGAGATATGGACCGAAAAATTGCGTTGTCATGAGTGATCGCAATCCATATCTCCGTAGCGATCAGACTTGCCTACTCAATGTCTTAAGGATATTGCTCCGTTCTGTAGATCCCGGGACTTCTAAATTGCTAGGCAATGTTCCCGGTGTTCGACTTCTTAGCTCAGAGGCTAGCTGACCCACTTGGGTCTCTAGATTCCTTATTGAAGACGCTTGCACTTGCATCACTGTGTCGTTTTTATCCATATATTGCTTTAGCAGCGTCTCTAATAAGCTTCTCGAGGTGTTAGATGATGACGGTTGCTGGTTGTGCAGTCTTGATTGCCCTTGATTGTGTTGAAAAGGCGGATTCCCTTACTACGCCCTTGATGGTTAACTGGCCCTCCTGGGATGGCCTCCCCAACTGAAGTTAAGATGACTCCTCCAGCTCGGATTATAGGTGTTGCTGAAGGGATTGTTCTGGATAGCACACACTTGCTGAAGGTTCAATGGGCACATGTCAGCTCCGTGAGCCCCTCCACAATTGATGCAATTGATTGCGGTCACTTAAGCCGGTTCAGCGGGTTGCATTGATTATGGAGCAATGGCTCCTTGGTTATTGCCATTGATTGGAGGATCGAGGTCATCGCGGTAATTGTAGTGGCCAACGTGCTCAATGTCTCCGCAGGGACAATGGCTGTTTCATTTTTCCTTCTCTCGGCGTCTCGGCCTACATATCCATCGTCGATCCAGTTATCCATATTCCGCGAGATGCGGTCAAGGATGACTTTAGCCTCTGTGTATGTCTTATCCATAAAACCTCCTGCCATAGGGGCATCAGCAACAGCCTGCATTGCTCTGTTCAGGCCATTATAAAACGTTTCCATCAAGACGCAATCGGGGATCCCGATATGCAGGCATTTTTTCACCAGTCTCCTAAATCGCACCCAGGCGGTGCTTAGGGTCTCATTCTTCATCTATTTGAAGTTCAACACATCCTTTCGTCACCTTGCATTGACGGCAGGTGGGAAGAACTTTCTTCATAAACCGTTCCACTAGTTGCTCCCATGAAGTGATCTCATTTGGCTCTAGTGAGTAAGCCCACCTCTTAGCCTCGTCCTTCAAGTGTTAAGGGAATAGATACAGTCTTATATTCTCTAGGGTCACACTAAGTAAGGAAAAATTGCCGCACATCTCGACTAAGTTGGTTAGATGGGCATGTGGGTCTTCACCTTGCAGACCCCCAAACTGTCCGGTATTTTGAATCATTTGCAGCATTACCGGCTTAATCTCAAAAACGCGCGTTCTCTTCCACAGTCGGCCTCAAAGATTCCAGGCGAAAAGTCATACAAATTGGGTGCCGCATAATTACGCATTGGGATGTTGTGATCAGCTGCTAGGAAGACAGGATCCTGAGTCGGTCGAACAACCCCTTGGTTTACAACCGGTACCGCATTATCATTTGTTGTCCGCCATGCTGGCTCCTTCTTTCGCCTAATTCGATTCTGACATGC
>NC_052356.1:52965223-53112467 GCF_009727055.1 Benincasa hispida | reverse complement strand
AAATAATTCTCTCTTTTTACTCAATCAATCACCAATTAAAGCTCAACACATTAATTACAGAAAAAAGTCAAGGAATTAAAGACGAGACAAAATTAAATGCAAAGAAATAAATGAGGAAATAAATTCATAAAGTCAAAAATAAATGAGGAATTGAAGACAAAATTCGAAATTCAAAGAGACATCAATTTAATAAAGCATTAAACATAGTATTGAGATATGGACCGAAAAATGCGTTGTCATGAGTGATCGCAATCCATATCTCCGTAGCGATCAGACTTGCCTACTCAATGTCTTAAGGATATTGCTCCGTTCCTGTAGATCCCGGGAATTCTAAATTGCTAGGCAATGTTCCGGTGTTCGACTTCTTAGCTCAGAGGCTAGCTGACCCACTTGGGTCTCTAGATTCCTTATTGAAGACGCTTGCACTTGCATCACTGTGTCGTTTTTATCCATATATTGCTTTAGCAGCGTCTCTAATAAGCTTCTCGAGGTGTTAGATGATGACGGTTGCTGGTTGTGCAGTCTTGATTGCCCTTGATTGTGTTGAAAAGGCGGATTCCCTCTACTACGCCCTTGATGGTTAACTGGCCCTCCTGGGATGGCCTCCCCAACTGAAGTTAAGATGACTCCTCCAGCTCGGATTATAGGTGTTGCTGAAGGGATTGTTCTGGATAGCACACACTTGCTGAAGGTTCAATGGGCACATGTCAGCTCCGTGAGCCCCTCCACAATTGATGCAATTGATTGCGGTCACTTAAGCCGGTTCAGGGTTGCATTGATTATGGAGCAATGGCTCCTTGGTTATTGCCATTGATTGGAGGATCGAGGTCATCGCGGTAATTTGAGTGGCCAACGTGCTCAATGTCTCCGCAGGGACAATGGCTGTTTCATTTTTCCTTCTCTCGGCGTCTCGGCCTACATATCCATCGTCGATCCAGTTATCCATATTCCGCGAGATGCTGCAAGGATGACTTTAGCCTCTGTGTATGTCTTATCCATAAAACCTCCTGCCATAGGGGCATCAGCAACAGCCTGCATTGCTCTGTTCAGGCCATTATAAAACGTTTCCATCAAGACGCAATCGGGGATCCCGATATGCAGGCAGTTTTTCACCAGTCTCCTAAATCGCACCCAGGCGGTGCTTAGGGTCTCATTCTTCATCTATTCGAAGTTCAACACATCCTTTCGTCACCTTGCATTGACGGCAGGTGGGAAGAACTTCTTCAAAAACCGTTCCACTAGTTGCTCCCATGAAGTGATCTCATTTGGCTCTAGTGAGTAAGCCCACCTCTTAGCCTCGTCCTTCAAGGTGTAAGGGAATAGAATACAGTCTTATATTCTCTAGGGTCACACTAAGTAAGGAAAAATTGCCGCACATCTCGACTAAGTTGGTTAGATGGGCATGTGGGTCTTCACCTTGCAGACCCCCAAACTGTCCGGTATTTTGAATCATTTGCAGCATTACCGGCTTAATCTCAAAACGCGCGTTCTCTTCCACAGTCGGCCTCAAGATTCCAGGCGAAAAGTCATACAAATTGGGTGCCGCATAATTACGCATTGGGATGTTGTGATCAGCTGCTAGGAAGACAGGATCCTGAGTCGGTCGAACAACCCCTTGTTTACAACCGGTACCGCATTATTCATTGTGTCCGCCATGGTGGCTGCCTTCTTTCGCCTAATTCGATTCTGACATGCCCTTGCACGGAAAGTACGCTCGATCTCAGGGCAGCTTTGAATTCCAGTTCAGCACCAAGACTCAGACTCATAAACCGTCAGGCTGCTCTCCACGTTGAACAGCCAGTACAATGAGATCTGTCCTGCAAAATACCAAAAACACACTCAAACAATAAACCGTTAACCAATCCCCGACAACGGCGCCATAAACTTGTTGTGCAAAAATTGATCTTATGTCACACAATGCATGGATGCATATGATGCAAGTTCATGTCCCCATAACCAGTTCCTCGACAACGGCGCCATAAAATTGTTTGGGTGGAAAAACGTTGATGTGTATGATTGATGATGTTCTATGCGATACTACTACTAGATATGTGTTAATTGTGGATATTCACGTAGTATGCCATGCGTTGTCACAAGTTCCCTTACGATGGAACCAAGTGTAATTCCACCGCAAGTTTCTCGGTGTAATTTGAGGTCGAACATAGGGATTGTTTTAGGTTATTGTAGTATGTTCGTGATATATGCGACCAATTTTTCAATCTTAAAAAGTGTGGTTTGTACAAGTAAATAAATTGCGGTAAAAGAAAGTAAGCAGTAAAAATGCGATAGTAAAATGAAATACAATAAACCTAAGCTAGATGATACAAGATACAGGCTCATGATATAAGATGTTGGGGTCAAGGCTAGCTATGAAGGTTATGCAAAGAACATGGGATGCGGCGGAAAGTCTTATGAATAGAATAGAAAGAGAAAGATAAATAACATAAACAACGCAATTCCTCAATTGCACTGAACCTATAAATACAGTTTCGCTCTTCTCTTGGCGTACACCTTTCAGTGATCGACCACGCTCCCACATGTCTATGGTGAAATAGAGAATAACGTAATGAATGAAAAGTTGCTTCCATGTCTGGAAGTACTACTCGCTTTAGTTAACGCATTCTTCAAACCCTCTCTCGATAGATTAAAATGGCATCTTCACTTCTGCTCTCACAGGTGAAGATGTCGTCTAGCATGCTTTAGCTAAACGCATTTTATACCTTTAACACAGATTAAGTACTTGTTTGATTCATATTAACTATCATGGGATTAAAAATATATCATGGAGAAAGTGATTAACGGAGGAACAGAAATAGACAGAGAATGGTATATGAAAGCTATCGAAACATTTAATATGTCTATTAAGCATTTGATACATGGTGTGTGAATGAAGAAATAAAGAGAAAGTGAAATACAATGATGAAAGAAATAGAATAGATACAAAAAAGCGCTAATGTCTTGGCACCAATTTGATGGAGATCTACTTGCCGGATAAGATGGATCTAATGGTAGGAAGAGCTTGCCTCTCAGGCTTGCTCAACTGGTAGCAGGGGTCTTTACACAGAGCTTCAAATCGAGTATTTGGCAGAATAGATCTGAGACTCACCTTGCAGCCTTGTCTCGTCTTCTTTCCAGATTTCTTCAATTAAGCATTCAGCTCAGCCTTTTCTTTCAACACTTTAGCAGCAATTCGCCCCGTATCAAGTAGCATAAGTTTTCTCCGAAATCTTTAGGCTATTTATAGCTGCAAGTCTTTGACTCCAGCCTTGTGGTCCCCACTGATTGTTATGGTAATTCCGAAGATGGAGGGATATTATTCCTTCTGTTATTCAATCAAACCGTTAATTCTGCACAAGCGTTAATTGTACATGTGTCTCAATCCTCTGCTTTTGCATTGCTCAACTACATCTTTCGATCATGAGTTCACATACGGTGTTATTTTTATTACCGCGTGCGGTTGAAAGTTAGCTCTGGATCGACTGTCGCATTGCGCCGTCATTGCAGTAATCATCTCTTTATTGTTGATTAATGAGCGCAATGTGACAAAGATGCGTTGATCAGCTTCTCGTGAGCCTTGAGCGCAAGCAGTGACTTGGTTTCTTGCAAAACAGAGTAAATTCGGCTTGTCTTCCATTTTCATGGTGTTAGTGGGTGTAATTGCGATCATTTATAATTATTGTAATTCTAAGCTAAGTTTCATACAATCGGTGCATATTCACTAACTTTTGGCCGCAATATCTAGATAAGGTAACATAAATAACTTGTATTTCTACAAATTATCAGTTAGCTGCAGAGATTCAAAAAAGACTAAACGCGCCGTGAATGTCATAATCAGAGCAGTCCATTAATGTTGTCGGCGATCTAGGCTCTATATAAAGAAGCCGATGAGCAGAATTTCAATTCATCTAAGGTTTTCGCCTAAGGTTCGCCTAGGGCAGATACTTGTGATCCAGAAAAATGCGTGAGAAGAAGCTTGAGAGTTCTTCACCTCCTTCATCCATTCCGAGTGACGACCAGAGCCTTCGACTGGAGCTAGATATCGGGAGAGTCAGCTCCACCGCCCATCCATGGCACCACTGGTAGCCTTGACGTATATCCGCTGGAAGCAAGTCTTTGCTTCCAGTTGATCATTTCATTTTCTCTCCTTTTCTTATATTGTATTGTATTACATTTTGTGATTAAGGAATTAATACATTATATGTTCAATGCATTTCTGTGTATCCTTCGATTCCATCTCCATCTTTCTTTACTTAGCATCCATAACTTCATTGCATCATTTAGTGAGATTGCTAGAGTATCGCATACTTAGTCATGTGGATTAGAGATATGAAGCATGTAGCAAACCACCGGAAGGTGTGTGTTGCGTGAGTGTGAGAAAACCTTATTTGCTTAGTGTGAAGCTGTAGCACACTTGTCCATGAGTAGAATTAGCAACAACTAACTGTCTGGAGGGTAAGTGGTTGGTCGCATTAAGCAATGTAAGCAAGTATTCACTAAAGATAGGAATAATCTTACGTTAGCCAAGTTCATGTGGTTACCTTGTCTTATGTATGCATCCATTGCACCTTTAGAGCTACTCCGGAGAGAGTCTAAAGAAAGAACCTAAGATTCGAGAGAGCTAGGTTAGAATCGATGCTCGAAAGAGCTAGATTAGGTTTGCATAAGCAAGAATGGAGACTTAGGAATAAGTTTCGTTTTCCATCACACAACGTATGCACCCTACGGATAGGATATTGCATGCGTCCAGGAAGTAGGATATGGTGGTGATATGCGGCCATCACACTCATGTGGCGAGAGCACGTGAGTGGGTTATAGGGGTTTAGGTTGGCATAGGCTTCTCGACACTTTCGCATATACATCGCATACGTCCTAGAGTTAGGCTCAAGTGTGTGTAGCATGATCGCATGGCTCGCGTTGACTAAGGTTGCCCTTGCATTCACTCTTAAGTATTGCAATGAAGACATCTCCACATATTATCTATTTTCCCATTCATTTGTTTCATGTCAATAGTTGTCGTGTCTCTACCTCTCATTCATATTCTCATTGCGTTGTCTGTTAGTTAGGAGTAGGAGTAGTGTTAGTATAGAAACCCTTCCATCATTCTTTTATTCAACCGTTGCATGCACATTATCGCATTCATCCAGCTACAAGTCCCTGAGTTCGACCTTGGATCATTTGAGAAACTTGCGTTCGCGTTATACTTGGCATGAGCGTAAGAAAACTTGTGTCAGGACGCATGGTCATCGCATACATTTGTTAACGCATAGTCATTCCAACGCATGACCATCAACGCATGATAATCAACGCATACCTTAAGACATGTATCGCATATTGCGTCCATAGAATTTTAGTTCTCGAGTAATTGACTTTTAATTTCCCGTCATTAATGAGCATGATAGTCTACACGATCGTTTAGCATGCATGTTGCGTCAAGTATCAAATACCGTGCGATCGTTTATCCCTCGAGCGCCTACGCGATCATGTAACCAATGCAACACAATCGAGTAGAAAACTCTACATGATCGCGTAGTATTAGCTATGTGATCATTTAGCAGATGCTACAGGATCATATAGAAAATTCTACACAAACGCATAGAAAAATCTAAACGATCGTTTAGCTCTAGCTACACGATGCGACCACATTTTGTCTTCTCCATTGAAATGCACTGCGACCTTCACGTCTGAAGCTTTAAGAATGACTCAAAAAACAAAACGAATACAAATTTGATTGCAAGAATAATGCCCAAAAATGTAGGGGCCCTTACAAATTAACTTTTGTAATTTAAACAGAAAGCCAAAATGGTGACAACTATCCCGTAAACATCCATCAATAACCATCCACATACATTTAACGATTAAACGTAATGCAGAAAAGAAAACTCACCAAACTGTAAACGATTTCAATACAGCAAATGGAATTTGGAATCATAACTACAACCTGGCTCTGATACCAATTGAAGGAACTCGGTTTACAAGATCCATGAGAGGAAGCGGATCGTCCAAATTCCATTTCGATTGAAAACAAACATTTACAGTAAAACATATAGATTATGCAACTTAACAAAATTACAGCATGCTTTTAAACAATAAAATGGTTCAAGTAATTATACCTTTGAAGAACGTTTCTTGTACAACCCTCGAACAATCACGAACCCCTTGAACAGCAAGAAAATTCGAACTAAATAGAGAAGATACTACCAGTTGGTATCCTTAGTATTCTCAGGGTGAGAACCCAGGAGTGGTGGATTCTAGCTATTTTGGTTAGGAGGGAGTGTGAATTTGGAGGAGGAAGACGATTGAGGAAGAAGAACTATCATATAGCAAGAAGCCTTAATTGTGTAGTGTTAAAGCTCTATCATATAAGCTCTCAATCTATCATATAGATCACTCACAAATCATGTGCCTTGTTTTTGGAATAATAAAATCATATTTTATTTATTTCATTTTGCCAACCAGCTAACCTCCCACTAAAGTGATTAGAGAGAAAAAGAGATTAATAATCCAAATAATTAATAATATAAATAAATATGATAACCAACTTATCATATTATATTTATAACTTATAGTTTTAATATTGCATCATATACAATATAAACTATAGTTCTTTTTCTCTATTTTATGGCATTTAATATAAATCACATTTAATATTAAATTTACCAACTATGAATCTCATTCATAAAAAATATATTTGAATCATATTCAAATATTTATTCCTCCAACTAAACTATAATGTATCAAATACATTATGTCAATTATATCATATATAATTGAATCAATTTAATTATATCATATATAATTTCCCTCTTATTAACTTCAACAATTCAAATCAACCCAAAAACTTATTCTCAACTATCCTTTTGAGCTACCAAGGGGACTTTATGAACTTATAGCTTGAAGCTCCAACGATACATGAATAATTAATTAAACTCTTTAATTACATTATCCACCATCCATTAACTGTCGGGCACTCCTCTAAAGACTGACAGTTGCACTCTTTGCACTACAGATATATTTTTTTATCCATTGGATATAACCAATCAATAGTACAATAACTCTTCACAAATTGCTCGTAAGTACAGCTAGGTCAAATTACCGTTTTGCCCCTGTAGTTACCTCTAACTTCTTAAGTACCACTGATCCCTTTAATGAACGATAGATCATAGTTCTACTATGACTAAACCTCTTTCGAGCCAGAAAAGGGTGTGACGCCACATTGTTCAAGACCTGAAATCAGTTCTTAAGGGAGCAATTTATCTATTTACCCCTGCTTTGGGGAAGGAATGAATTTCATCTTGTGTAGTTGAGTTCCCAACTCCTCAATCAGACGAATCCCAAAATGGTAGGCTTGTTGAGTCGATGATTTGGCCACTCTCACCCATACAAATGAAAGGACCGCCTTCATAGGCAGGAGTTCACAACTTATTGAGGATTAAGGTCATGTTACCTATGGTCATCCTAGTGAAATGAAAGTCTCTATTATGAACGATGTTATATAATGAGACTAAACATTTCATAGTCCAATCTTATACAGATTCCTTTATATAGAATATCCCCGCTCGCATGCTGATACATGAATGATCAAGATCAAATTATTTCTAGCACTTTACAATATTTGTAACATCTATAAAGCGGGTCATACTCGTAGTGTTATCAGGATAAGATACCCAGCTTATCCATATACTACAGACCATTTAGGTTATCACTTAAACATGATCCACCTGTACATCTCCACATACACGTTTAAGTTACAATGATAATCGTGGATGTTACTTTATTGGTTTGTGGTTAATGTAACTAAAATATCATATATTTCATAGACAAAGTGAATAAAATATCAAATGTTTTTAATCACATACAAGTTTGCTCATACAAGATTTACAAACTATAAAACCCTACAAGATTTAGGGCATCAACCCCAACATAAACCTACAGTGAAAATATGCAAAATATTTTTTTATATAAATAACATCATGAATATAAAGAATATATTTCAAAATATATGAAATATACCTCGCAATATAGTCAAGTATATTCATGATATACACATTTCTAAAAGAACATTGTTCACTAAATAAACATATTCATATTAAATCTAGTTAGAATACAATGAAGACAAAAAATAGAATAATACCAAACTAAGTTAAAGAATATAGTTGAAGTATATTATCTATAAAGTGTGTAATATCTAAGAAAACTAAATATATTATAAACTTTATAAATCACAACATAAATATAGATAATATACTTGTACTTATGCGAAATATACCTTTTTCAATGTACTCATGTATATTCATGTGATATCCACGTTTTTGAAACGCAATACTGTTCACCAAAAAGGTATGAATATATTGATATACTTAGTTATGTGATGAAGACAAAAAAACAGAATAGTACCAAAACGAATAAATCCAAAATTATATAAAAGAAAAAGTTTAGATGTCTCAAAAACAAATATTAGTAATGTTGTTTTCGCTTATACAAGGAAACAAAATGCAGAATGATTATTTAAAAAAACTTCTATATCATATGTATCTCAGTATACAAACAATTGTAACACCAAATTCTATATATATCTCAATGTATAAATTTTGAACAGTAACATATCCTATAAATGCCAGTACATAAAAAATCATATATATATGTTTAAAATATAACAACAAATTCAATATATATCTTAGTATGTAAAATTTGAAATAATGCATATATCATATATACATATTAGTATACGAACAAATATAACAACAAAATCAATATATACTTTAGTATATAAATTTTGAAGAGTAAGATGTCCTATAAAAGGCAATACATAAAAAATCATATATTTAGCATATAGTACATAAAAAATTGTATATTCAGCCTATTTTTAAAATAACACATATATCGTATATACATGTCAGAATACAAGCAAATAATACAACAAATCAATTATATATATATATTATATATAATTATTATTGAAAAATTTATACATAATATATATCGCAGTATACAGACAAAACTAACAGAAATAACAAAAAAATAAACGAAATGGCAGTAAAATCTTCAAAAATAACAGTAAAATGTATACATAACATTTGAACATTTCAAACTAACTCATTTTAATATTGATGAAGAACATGCAAATGACCTATTAAATCTACAGAAAAAATGAAAAAAATAATTAAAAACCATTAAAAAGGGGAAATGAAAGCACTATAAATGGGAAAAAGGGTTTAAAAAAATGTGAAAAAACGAAGATGAAGACGAGGGTAGTAGGAGAACTAATGCATGAAAACAACGAAAAAAAAAAAGAAAATGTATGAAAAAAGCGAGTAATGGAGAAAAAACACACACCTTTCTATTTCCAAAGGAGAGAAAGAGGAAGAAGAGTAAGAACAATAATCATTAAAAAGAGTTTTTTACACAAAAAAATAATTAAAATGATTTAGAATATGAAACATCGTTTCTGGGCACATTAAACAATACACAAAGTACAATAAAAGGTGACTCAAATAATGATTATACACAACCCAAAGACAAAAAACGAAAATAAAAATAAAAAATAAAAATAAAAGTAATTATTGTCACACCCCGCCCCCAGACCACCTTCTCAGCCTTGAAGAGGGATGCAACTGCAACAGTTAACAACCCTTGAGTTGACACTTATTGCCTAATGATTCTTGCGGAATAACTCTGATACCATACTATAACTTATACACAGCCGAATGATTAAGTTAAAGAGATAAACTATAACAGATTAAGTAGACCCATCTTTTATTACGACAGTGATATAATGTTTATACGACTTAAGGACTTAACAACAAAGTTTACAACGACAACTGTAAAAACTCTCCGGAAGTGTAATTGGAGCACGTGGCAGACCTTGACCTTAGTAGCACCCTAGAACTCCTCATCTTCCGCTACTTTGGGGGGGGGGGATTAAGAAAACATTTTGAAGAATGTGAACTACTAAGCCCAGTGAGTGGTTATTTTAAGATGAAATTCACTTTGAAAATCATAATTTTTGGGAAATCAATCACATGCCAACACTCGCATTATAACTCATGCACAGTCAAAGATATAATCATGCAACCAGTAATCTTTATCCCAAAAGCTACACGTAGCATGCATATCATATCATCAATCAATACAATCATCTATGGAAACCTTCCTATGACCTCAATTCCCGCCAATGTGCACATCAACCATTTTATTTATCCCGCTAGTCATGCTTAGGTACTTGACCATATTTTCCGTTGGTCGTCACCGACTATTATTTCCCACCGACCGAAGCCGACCATATTTTCCCACCGACCGAAGCCGACCATAAACAATATCATGGCAATCATCCTATCACCAAAAGCATGTATTTTGTATCTACAGATGCATATATTCCAATATCAGAGTATAAAGCTAAGTGAATACTCATAATATGCATTTACTATCAACACCGTATAAACACACAATATTCTTTATTTATCAAAGCAACATAACACTCACGATATATCGAAACTATAACGCTATAACACTCACACTATGTGTTAATTATCAATGCTATAACACTCACGATATATCGAAACTATAACGCTATAACACTCACACTATGTGTTAATTATCAANAACACTCACACTATGTGTTAATTATCAATGCTATAACACTCACGATATATCGAAACTATAACGCTATAACACTCACACTATGTGTTAATTATCAAATCTATAACACTCACGATATATCGAAACTATAACGCTATAACACTCACACTATGTGTTAATTATCAAAGCTATAACACTCACGACATATGTTACCTATCAAAACTATAACACTCACGACATATGTTAACTATCAAAACTATAAGACTCACACTATGTGTTAATGATCAAAGCTATAACACTCACCTTAATTGCTTAGGAGCCTTTCTAATAGTTCCCTTTTCTTCGGGCTCCCTTTTTATCCCTAGAATCCAGATCCAAATTACAGCTTAGATTACTCATAGTTTTATACCTTATTTTAAGATACTTCCTTCTACAAAACTATTCTAAAATGTCTCGAGAAGCTTTCCATAAAATCTTAGCACATAACTCTTCATGGTTTAGCCGGAATCGTCCAAACATCAAGACTGACCCAGCTTACTCGATAGCTCGACCCCTCTGTCTTTTTCTCATTCTCCAGCCCAATTCCTTAGAGCTTCTGAAGCCTCACCATGAATACTAGACTCTCTTATCTTTCAGATGGCTTTGAAATTACATCAAACGCTCAAGTAGATTGAGAGATCTCCTCATCTCAAGTTGATGCATTCTCCTCCACCCTCATTGTCCAATGCACTCTACTCTCCCCCTCTTTTTGCGAATTTTATGATTTGTGATTTGAAAATGAAATCCCAAATTTATAGGCATTCAAACCTCCTATGGTGTTGACACCACCTACTTGATTGCATGGCCAAATGTTTAATCCTCCCTTTATCGATGTAGGCTAACTTCACCTTGGTTCAATGTGTTCTTCCCAAACGCATCCAACACAATTTCTTAGGGTTTAAGAATTTCTCTTAATCGGACACCTTTATTTTAATTGACATTTGTCCTTACGTCTTCAAGATTTTTTTGTATTCAATTTAGGGTTTTCAATGCATAATCTATAAGATCGTGGCCAAATTCAACGCATAACTGCCTGGTCGTTCGATGCACAGGCGGTTTCCTTCGATCGCGTGGGTGTGACGTTTGAATGAGGCGTTCAGGCTGCTCTTGCTCTCTCTGCTCTCGCTCTCTCCCACTTTCTCGCTGGTCTCGCTCTTTCCACTCTCACTCTCTCCCACTTTCTCGCTCACAATCTCGCTCTCTCCAACTTTCTCGCTCAAACTCTCACTTTCTCCACTCTCGCTCTCTCCAACTTCCTCGCTCAAACTCTCGCTCTCTCTCCCATTCTCTCGCTCAAATCAATCTCGCTCTCTCTCATTCTCTCGCTGCCTCCACTCTCATTGGTATTGCTCTCTCCACTCTCATTCTTTCCAATCTCGTTAGCAACTGTGAATATGGTTTATCTCCGTGCAACTTCCACACGAATTTTCCCAAATAATTTTTCTATATTTTCCTCAGTTCTTCAATCCTTTCTTCACTATTCAGGATTTAAGTCTTCAAGGTTTTCTCTTCTTTTTATCCTTTTAGGGTCCTCTCTACTCGTACTCTAGGATCAAATATGGTTATCGTAACTATAATACCTAACCATTATAGTTTACATTCACTCTTACTAATTGTTGATCCACAGAAGGTGACAATTATTACAGTTATTATGACAATTGTAAAATTATTAGATTATTTATATAATATAGGATTTAACTTTCTCCTAATTAACCTCTTAATCACTTACTTAAATAGGAAAATGGAGATCCGTATTTCACAATTATACACAAAACAATTATGAACAAAATTTTTTTAAAAAAATGGTAAATTTGTCCAAAAAAAAGTACAAATAGCCTTCATTGAAAAAATACAAAAGAAAAGACATTTTTGAAAAATAAGATCCAAAGATGATTATTTATGTAAAAATCTCTTATTAAAATCTTAGCAGCAACTAGTTATTATTATTATGCAAATCAAGAGTTTTGCCGAGAGTGAGGAAAAGTAGAAAGAAAAATACACTTCATATAGTTACATGTTTCAACCCTTCTTTGGAAGTTGATTTGTTGTACAATGGAACTAAAATTTTGATAACGTGTTTTTTGATACGAAGGTCTTCAATCTAGACAATAGAGGTCTCTTTTTGAGCTACCACAATTAGATTATAGTGGATAATTGGTTCTCCTCAAGTAAAACCTTTTTAAATTTATTCTTCTCTATTAATGTTGCCGCTTGTTGTCGAGATTTGTTAATCTTGAGATATCTATTTTGTATGCCTATAATTGTGAGTAGAGAGAACTCGTTATAACCCATTATTGATTATAGTAGAGATTTTGACGTCGATAGGAAGTTTTCTAATTCTTACATTTGAAGAGATTTTTCTAGCTTAAAATTGTCTGTGTCCTATGCTTGATAAAAGGAAAGAAGAAAAGGCATGGTCAGGTGGGTGAACCACAATATTTACTCGAAACCTTACGTTTATTTATTTGAAGTAGAAGAAGAAGAGAAATGTTTGTATAATTCCCACCTCTTTTTGCCTAATTATTTGACCAATACAATACTATATTTAAGCGGCCTTTTTTGGTTTATAATGACTGACGACCACCAAACACAAAGCCTGCTTACTGTCATTGAAAATAAAGAATTGAGTTTATAGTTCAAGATGCTATGCCTTTTTAGCAAAAGGGATCCAATGCCTTTTTTTTCTGCCACTCCACTTGTTGAAGAAACTTCATCTTCAAACCCAACCTTTGATTTTCATGGCTTATATATTATTAATTACTATTTTCCTCGACTTTTTCTATGTCATGTCCTCTCCTTTGTCTTCTTTCTGCTATTTTCTCTGTGTTTTGTTCATGGTCTAAGAGCAGAGAGTCACGTGATTCTATTTCAAGCGCTCGTGACTCTCTGTTTTGTAGAAGGTACATAGTTGGGTGTTCATGTCTGTCCTTTTTTAGTATACAAACCTTTGGCTTTCTTAGGCCAAAAACCTTGCCTTTCTTATCATATTTGAATGAACAATGACATATTACCTTCCCATCCCATTATTATAACCATTTTTAATTTTTTTTTACTATAAACAGTACATTCTAAACAAACTTAATTTTATTATTATTATTATTTTGCTTTGGTTCCTTGATTTTTGTTTCAATTACACTTTTATCCCTAAATTTGTATTTTAATTTCCATTTCATCCTAAGTTTTAAAAGGATTTTGACACTAGTGTTTTGGACAAGTATTTTACGCTTTTTCCCTTGAGTTCTTACTAAAGTTTATTTTATGTTATTTGAAATTAATTTAAAATATTTATAAATTTTTAATTAATCAGTTTAGTTCTTTTAAATTAATTGAAGGAAGATTTTCAAAAATAGAAAAATAAAAAAAATTATGTACACAAAATATCAATATTTTAATATTTTTTTTATAGATACGGATAGAAGTGTATCGGTGATGTAAATGGATAGAAGTTTATCACTGATGTATCTATCGGTGTTTTTTTTCTATTTTTGTAAATAGTTTGACATTTTTTCTATTTGAGAAAATTTTCCTTAATTTGATGGACATTAATACTAAGAATTGAAAAGATTGAAATTTAATATTTAATGAAAAATCAAGGTAGTTTTAATAACCAAATTAAAACAAAACTCAAAACTTAAAAGTAAAATGTTATTTTCAAACTTAGGACTAAACAAAAATTAGACTCAAAATTCAAAGGTAAAAGTGTAACATGTTGAAGCTTACATGTTAGAAATTTTTCTAGTACTATGATATTGGTGGTATGAAAATTTACCTTCGTTCATTATTTGTCCAATAGTAGCAGTTAAAAATTAAATAGAACCTACGAAAAAATGGGTCAAAATGAGGTAAGTTCTACGATAATTGACATGGTCTTTTTTTTAAAAGTTATATTTCTTATCCTATAATTATTGAATAATATATCAACTAATGACACGGAAAATTATGAAATAGAGTGTGGGACAGTAGCATAATGCTAAAATAATTTATTTTTCCTAACAAAAAAGTATATTTTCTTTATTTTAACTTTTGGGAAGTATTAAATTTTGGAGTTAATTAAGCCCAGTGAATTAGGTAAAAGACATGTTTAAAAATCACGCGCCATAAATAAAAACAAAACACAGCAGGAGTTGGGAAGTGTTAAGTGTAACGTCTCTTTGTTTGGTGTAAGAGACAGCCTGTTTTTCCTCAACAGCAATCTAACAATGTCTAGAACGGACACTTTTTTCGAATCCCTTGTGAATTTACAATACTGTCCCCAACACACAGTTTAAACTTCCGAAAGAGTCCTCCCTTTTTCCTTTAACCCTTTTTTGCCCAACCATCGTGCGACACAGGAAAGGAATCAACAAAGCCAGCGCAAGAATACCCTAAAACTTAACCATTAAGTCCACCAAAAAGGACATTGGCCCACGAGGGTGTTTTTGTAAATTAACATGTTTCTTTGTAATTTCTGTAGTAAGCCCCCATTTAATCAAAATCAACGTCAATTCAATTCCATTCCATTCCATTCCATGGAGTCTTCTCTTTGGCTTTGCAATTTGTTGATTGTTTTTGGTCAACTACTCAGACCCAGAAGAGGAAACCGACATAATGAGTACAGGGGAAAGAATTGATAAACACTAGATAATGCAAGGATTTGTAGCTGAAACAGAGGCCCAGAATGACGTAGTAACTGAGTTCAACCTTCATCTTCATCCTCATTTCAATGGCAGATTCTAAGTTTTCTCTGTTCTTTCTCTTCCTTTTTGTGTTTCTCACTGTTTCGGAAGGTACGGACATGAAAATCTTCTAAGTTGTAAAAGTTTGTCTTCTTGTTCTCATCTTTCTCTCTTTTGGGGTTTTTGCAGGTAAATTTCCGCCATTGATTAAGGGGGAGAAGGTGCAGAAAGACGATAAGCAGCCATTTATTGGGGTTAATATTGGGAGTGACGTGTCGAATCTATTATCGCCTTCAGACTTGGTTTCTTTCTTGCATTTTCAGAAAATTACTCACATTAGGCTTTACGATACGAACCCTGATATTCTCAAAGCCCTAAGCGGGTCGAAAATTCGAGTCATAATCAGTGTACCCAACAACCAACTTCTTGCAATTGGGTTTTCGAATACCACCGCCGCCGCATGGATCGACCGGAATGTGGTGGCGTACTACCCTCAGACACTAATTTCCGGCATTTCCGTCGGCGATGAGGTTTTAACCACTATCCCCTCTGCTTCCCCTTTGTTACTTCCTGCTATTGAATCCCTTTACAATGCCCTAGTTGCTGCAAATCTTCATACCCAAATCACCGTTTCCACTCCACACGCGGCTTCGATTATTCTCGACCCATTTCCGCCATCGCAGGCTTTCTTCAACCAAAGCCTGGTTCAGTTCATACTTCCTCTGCTTCAGTTCCTTTCGAGAACTGGGTCGCCATTGATGATGAATTTTTACCCTTATTATGTTTTTATGCAAAACAAAGGAGTTGTTCCTCTTGATAATGCGTTATTCAAGCCCTTGGTTCCATCTAAAGAAATGGTCGATCCCAATACTCTGCTTCATTACACCAATGTCCTCGACGCCATGATTGACTCTGCTTATTTCTCGATGAAGAATCTCAATATCACAGACGTTATGGTTCTCGTTACTGAAAGTGGGTGGCCTTCGAAGGGCGATTCGAAAGAGCCGTACGCCACAATCAACAACGCCGACAATTTCAATTCGAATCTAATAAAGCATATTCTTGACCGGAGTGGAACCCCATTTCACCCTGAAATCACTTCAAGTGTGTATATCTATGAGCTGTTCAATGAGGATTTACGGTCTCCGCCGTTGTCGGAGGCGAATTGGGGGCTGTTTTACGGCAACTCCACGCCGGTTTATTTGCTTCATGTATCAGGAAGTGGGACGTTTTTGGCTAATGATACGACGAATCAGACTTATTGTATTGCCATGGATGAGTTTGATGCAAAGACATTGCAAACGGCTTTAGATTGGGCTTGTGGACCTGGAAAAGCTAATTGTACAGAGATTCTGCCTGGTGAGGTTTGTTATCAGCCTAATAATGTGAAAAATCATGCTTCTTATGCATTTGATAGCTATTACCAGAAAGAAGGGAAAACTGCTGGATCTTGTGATTTCAAGGGTCTGGCTATGATCACCACCACTGACCCAAGTAAGTTTTTCTTCATCTCTTTATCTTAAATTTCAATGAAGATTGGTTTCTGGGTCGCTATTGTTTCGCTTAATTTACTCTGGGATGTGTGCCTTTTTTTAAGTAAATTTGTGTCACACCTGCCTCAAATTACCCTACTAGTCCCAGATTATCTCACTGAATCTAGTCCTATTGTCGTTACAGCGCACCCTAAGTTTAGGAAGGTAACCTTAGACGGAATGTGGCATTTTTTAACCATGAGACCATTAGCACAAGGCTCTACTGTCGTCACTGCTGAAAGTCTTGCTAGGTAATCTGGGCGGGGTGGGGTGTGACATTTGATATTGCCCTAAGTTCAATAAGATAATCTGAGATAGAGTGTGACACTTTAACATTAGCACAAGACACTATTATTGTCACAGTTCGTTTGAAGTCTGGTTAGGTGATCTAGGCGGGGTGGGATGTGTTATTTGATATTGCCCAAAGTTCAATAAGATAATCTAAGACGGGATGTGAAACCGTTGGCACAAGACCTTACTGTCGTCATAGCTCGTCTTAAGTCTTGCCAGGTAATCTGAAGAGAGTGGAATGTGACATTTCATATTCAACTCATTAGTACAACACAATTATGTAATTTCCTCTCCATATCTATCAGAAAGGGAAGAGATCTTGAAATCTTGGTAGCATACAAGCTATATCAGACAGGGAAGAGATCTTGAAATCTTGGTAACATACAAGTAAAAGGCAACAAATCATGGTCTTCTTTGGTAAAATCAAAATCAAAATCACACAGGATATAAAGTGGATAGACATTATACTATATTCTAGAAATGTGAGGTATGATTCACTTTTATGATGCAGTCCTTCTCCCTCTTTTTGTTTATTTGTGGATCTTTTGCTTGTGGGGGTGGGTGGTTTGTATTTTTCCATTGCATAGTGGTTCTTGCCCCCAGCATCATTATGAAAGATTCCCAATCCAGGCCCTAGATTTGTAGGTAATTGCCTTAGATTTTTGGGGCAACATGGGCTCCCCATATTCAGTTTGTGGTACTGTTACTTTATGGTGTGCCCTGTGATTTGTGAATGCTTCACTAACTTGTGGGAAATGTGTTTGTTTTTGCAGGTCATGGGAGCTGTATATTTCCTGGAAGGTAATAATAGATAGACCAAAGCTCTGTCTTTTTTTATCAATTCTCAAGATCATTTGCATCTTTCTTTTAAGTACAAAAGTCAAATTTTTAAAAACTATTTGTTTAGGTCCGTTTGGTAATCATTTTGTTTTTTTTAAAAAAAAATTAAGCCTATTGGATGACTTTCACCTCCAAATTTCATTTTTTGTTATCTACTTTTTACCAACGGTTCAAAAAACCAAACCAAATTTTGAGTATTAGAAAAATTAGCTTCCAAAAAAGTTGTTTGTGTTTTTGGAATTTATCTTAAGAATTTAACCATTATAGTTAGAAAGATGCAAATTATTGTTAGAAATGTGGATTAAGTAGGTTTAATTTTCAAAAACAAAAACAAAAAACCAAATGATTACCAAACAGGATCTTAGTTTTCAAAATTTTGACTTGGTTTGTTGAAAACATTTGGAAGTAGTAGATAACAAATCAAGAAATTTAGAGGTAGATAGAGTCTTTATAGGCTTAGTTTTCAAAAACAACAAACTAAAAATCAAGGTCTTGTTTGGTAATCATTTCGTTTTTTTTTAAATTTAAGACTATTATCTTTCCATTTTTTTACAATAATTTGTATTTTTCTTAAATACAATAGATGAATTCCTAGCCAAATTTTACATAAAAACAAATTTTTAAAAACTATTATTTTTAATTTTCAAAATTTGACTTAGTTTTTAAATCATTGGTAAAAAAATGGATAACAAAGGAATAAATTTAGATGTGGAAGAAGTATTTATAGGTTTAATTTTTTAAATAACAAACTAAAAATCGAATGGTTATCAAATGAGCTTCAAATGATTACCAAACAGGTCAAAAAAAATTAATTAAAAAAAAAAAAAAAAACTGGTTGCTTGTTTTGGTTGTGGGTTTCATGCAAGTATTATGGGTTTGTTTTTGCAGTAAGAAAGTTAAAAATAATACTAAAGAGAGAGTGAACTCAACACAAATCCCTCAAGCCAGTGGAGTGGCAGCTCAGAGATTGAAATTGATGAGTGGAATATTGGAGAAAGGACCCCATACTTTTTTGCTTGCAGTTTTCTCATTCTTTCTCTTCTCACTCCTTTGATGGCTCCATGGTGGGGGGAGGCTGATGTAGAAAATAATTATTATTATTAAAAAAAAAAAAAAAGGGCTTTATATATTATATATTTATATATTTATTTTTGAAATGTAATATTTTTATGAAGGGGTAGAGTTGAAATTCATTTTGGGAGATTCTTGGAAAGGCCTCTTTCTTTCCTTTTGGTAGATTCAGGATTTTGTTTATTCAAATTGTCAACATAAAAATGGGAAGTTGAAATTTTCATAAGCTACTTTCTTTCCCTTCTTTACTCTAATTACTAAAGTGTTTTTGTTGAATATGACCTAAAATTAGCTACTTTCTTTGTTTGAAGGTTAAGAGAGAGATAACAATTGTTTAGCTTTGAATCTTTTGTTTGGTTTATGTACTTTTGATTTGATTTCATTCTTTTAAAATGGTACTATTACATTCAAAACCAGGTCAGAATTACATCACATCCTCATACAGACTAATTAGTTCCTATACTTTACTCCTTCAATCTTATTTTTTATTAAAATTAGTTAAACGTAAGCCTTTTTTTTGGAACCTCATGATTTTGAAAATTTTCAATTCATAATGAATTCCATTGTTCGGTACCGTAGGAAGTAGAATGATTTTAAATTCTATTTTACTTAAAAAAAAATTCTTAACTAAAATATTTGAATTTTGCAAGATTTTATAGGATTTGAAAGTAAATTACTTAATTAGTTAACTTTGTTAAATTCTAATTTTCAATTAATACATCATAGTTAAAAACCTATATTAGTAAATTCTTAACTCTCTCTTTTTTTTATTATCATCCAATACAAAATTTTAAATATATTTATTTCATATATTTTCCGTTCCAAATAAAGTAATTAATTTAAAATCATTTCTTAAATTTTCTTGAATTGAAACAAATGGTAAATAAAGTGTTAATAGAGATTTTTGTTTTAATAAAAATGGTCGAATATGACTTTTAGTCCAAAACTTTTATAAAATAACAATTTAGTCTATGTAGTTTGATTTATAACAATTTATTTCATGTATTTTCAAATTTGTAATAATTTAGTCTTTATATTCTTTATTTTGTAATAATTTAGTTCTTGAACTTTATTATGTAACAATTAGTCATTGTATTTTAAAATTTATAACGATTTGTTTCCTATAATTGAAATTAATGTTAAGATTTAATTAGATTTACAGTATAAATAAATCGATAAATTAATTAGAGACCCAATATTTTTATAAAGTATAAAAGGCTACATCGTGAAACAGCAAAAATTGATATTCAATTTTGATGATTTTTTTAACATTAGAAACTAAATTATTATTAATTTGAAAGTACATAATTTTTTTTTTCCCTGCAAGAATAATATGGTGTTTATTACTTAGGAAATGTTTGACGTACTAAAGAAGCCATTTTTATGCACATTCCGATCCCACTCGGTTGACTAAATGGAATCTTAGTTGAAATCGAAAAAATAAATTAATAAAATTAGAAGTCAATTTTTTGGATATATTTACTGGTTTTGTTCAGTTGGATCTTGTTTGACTAAAGGACGGATTTGGTTAAATAAAAATTAGGTTAAATTATACAAAATGTTCTTAGACTATGTAGTGTGTTAAAAATACATTAAACTTTTAAAAGTTTGAAAAATACTCTTTAACTTTCAAAAAGAGTTCAAAGATACCCTAACGTTAGTTTTAAATGGAAACTATTAATGGTTTGTTTAAAAAAGATCCATGAACTTTCAAAAGTTTCAAAAATACCCTTAATTTTTAAAAAAAAGTTTAAAAATACTCTCATTGTTAATACATGAATAGAAACCGTTAATACCTTGTTGCATAAATACCTATAAACTTTCAAATTTTGTATTAGTACCCTTACTTAAAAAAAATTAAAAATGCTCTAACCGTTTCTCTACACCTCATCACCTCTTCCCATTTCTTTCTCTCCCCTAATTCAATATATGACCTATTACTTCTTGTTTTCTCTTTTTTTTTTCCCCTCCTCTTTTACTATATTGCTTGTTAACTGTTTAATCTTTTGTTTATCTCATTAAAAAAAATTTGCCCATGTTGTGTTGTATGTCCTAAAATTCGCAGTTTGTAAAATTAAACATATTCTATTTGCAATAAAGAAGTTAGTGAGTTTTATTCAATAAAACTGTTATTGAATTGTAACTTGCGCTTGTAAAAACTAAATCCAATAAACTAAGATCCATGGTTATTATATAAGTACTTAAAATTTATGTAGAGACATAAGAATGGATCAAGTTCGAGTAGATAGTCAAAATGGTCTATAGTATATGGATAAGGTTGGGTACCTATTCTAAAAACACTATTGGATACGACTCACTTTGTATTTATTACAAATAACGTGATCCTGAATCGTTCATGTGGAGACATGCAAGTGGAGGCTTCCTACGCAAAGACTTTGTATAAGTCCAGATCGAGAAATAAGTCACTATTACTTTATAACGTTATATTACAGTTTAAGATTGACTATTTGAAAGCGATGATCTAAGTATCTTGAACTAATTATGAACTCCTATTTATTCAGAATTATCCTTAGATTAGCATGGGTGAGAATTGACCCAACAGTGTCGGCTCAATAAGCCTCTCATTTCAAGGGTAGAACCGGATAGATAGCTAGGACCATAAAGTGTAAGATAGAATTTACTCCTACCCATTTTATGGTAGAGAGGTTGTTCCCTTAAGTACTTATTCCGGGTCTTGAACAATGGGCCCTATCCTCTTATTGGCCTGAAACGGACTCGGTTTGGTGATTGGATCATAAACCAATGGTTCTGTTAAAGGATTAATGGGACTTAAGGAGCAAAATGTAATCTCGGGGTAAAACAGTTTTTGACCCAGCTATTATTACGAACAACTTGTGAAGGGTCGAGTTACTAATTATGGTTAAATCAAGTGGGCAGGAATATATTTACAGTAATGGGAGTGCAACTACTGAGCTTTAGTGGAATGACCTAAAAGTTTAGTCAATTAATTTTGGATCGTTGGAGTCCATGATTTTTAGGTCTATTAGATCCCTAATAGCTCACAAATGAACTAAACCTTAAAATAGTGTGAAACATTCGAATTAAGAGAATCAGTAATTATATACGATAATTAAACATTTAACTATTAAATTAAACGAAATTGAAGAATTGGATAATGTTTAAATTTGATTTAAATATTAATTACATCAATAGGGATTTATGATTGAGGAATTGGTGTTTAATTAATTTAATATTTGATATTAAATTAATTAAATTATCTAATTAATTGTTTGAATTAATTTTATTTAAAGTTGAAAATTTGAATTTTATGAAAATTCAAATAATAAGTTCCATTTTTGTTTTAATTTAAGTTTTGAAAATTTAAATTAAAAATTTAGAAATTGAATTGAAAAATCAATTAATTTGAATTTTGGATTTCAAATTTGAAAATTGGTTTTAAATCCATTTATTTCATAGTAGATTTTTCCCACTATGGACCTAAAATTGTCACTATAGCTTGACATATTTGGTGTCAAGATGTCATGAAATCAGATTGCATGAGGTAGTTGAATAAAACAGATCAATTGCTAAGATTGAAGGACATGCAACAAGTAACTTTTCTGTTTTTGAGTTGAAGAAGAGTTCTTCAACATTTGAACACAAAAACCATACCCTCTATCAAATATTCTCAAAATTCAACTCATTTTGGTATCCACCTTCCAACCTAAGGTCCTAGAGAACAGTAGAGAAAATCAAGTGGTGGTCTAGATCTTGTTGGAGAGGTGATTCAAATTAGGATTGAAGGAAAGAAGAATTCTTCAAAGGTATAATTACTAAAATCCTATTTTCTTTATTATGACCATGCTTGCTAGATTACTAAAATTGATGGAATTAAAGTACTTAAGATCTTAATTGCTTCGCTTGTTGATTGTCAACACCATCACCCCCTTCGATTAAGGTATATGGATTATAATAACAAGAAAGACAACAACGGAAGCACCAATGGGACCTTAGGATTTATATGTTTCAAGATTATATGTTAGTAGTTGAGTGTATGTTAATAGACAAATACGTTATTTTTTTTTTGGGTATGTTTTAAGGGAGATTTTTATTTTTGGAGTTTTGTAGGATTTTATGCTTTACCTTGAAGTTTATATCTTATTGTGATAAAATGAAGTAAGAATTGGACAAATGAAAGAAAAATGAGAGTATTTATATGAAAAAGAGGATATTTATTTAATTTGTTTTAGGTTTTTCTCGAATTCAAGAAAACTTCAAACAGAGTGATCACTATACTAACAGTAGAAACATTTTTAAACTTTCTTTTTTACAATGCTAAGAGTATTAATGCAACTTTTATAAGATCAAGGATATTTGAAATGAGTATTAACGATTTGTGCTTATATATTGACAGTAAAGGTATTTTTGAACTTTTTGACCGTTCAAAGGTATTTTTGAAATAAAAAATTTTCAAACCAAAACTAACAACGGACCTATTTTTGAACTATTCTTTTAAGATGTAAGAATATTTTTAAATTTTTTTTAAAGTTTAAAGATATTTTTGAAACACGTCAATTTCGAAGTTGATTTTCTCCCTCGTATGAAACGATAAGTCGTTCGAGCGTCGACTTGTTTCATGTAGATTGAAACGACTACCAAGTGGGAGCTCGAAGCGGCAAAACTCGAGCAAATCGTTAATGTTTCAAACAGGAGCATCTTCTTCTTCAAAATCTCTTCTCTCAATCAGCTTCTTTCTTCTTCATCGCACTGTTGAAAATCGTCGAACATTTCTCAATTTCTCTCTGCCAATGTCTAGTTGGTCCTGCAAAAAATGCACCTTCCTAAACCCATCCTCTCAAAAGGAAGCCTGCAAAATCTGTCTATCGCCTCCATCTCCACCCCCATCTTCTTCTCCTTCTTCTTCGACAATCCCTAAATGGTCCTGCAAGGCCTGCACATTTCTCAACCCATTTAAGAATTCCGATTGCGAACTCTGTGGTACTAGGGCTCCGGCCCTCTCGCTTTCGAGTTTCAAGGATTTGATTGGTATAAGTGAAGATGCGAATGCCGATTCTTCTATCGGGTCTGTGTTCTTTCCGTTGCAGCCCTGCAAGAAAAGAAAAATGGACGATCCTGTTCCTGTGGAGGCCAATGACGATTTCGCTGAATTAAGCGCATTTCGGGGCACTAGGACATCGACGAACACTGTTGTTGAAATGGGTTAGTTTTATTGTTCCCAATTTGTCTGCTAATGTTATTGTTTCTTCAAGTACAATATGGTTTTGAAGTTGGATTAATGGGTGATGGGTGATGGGTGACAGGGGATTCTAGTTCTAGGGCAAGCTTGAAATCGATTAAGATTATGACTTACAATGTTTGGTTTCGAGAAGATTTGGAGTTGCGTAATAGAATGAGAGCCCTTGGACAACTTATCCAGCGGCATTCACCAGATGTTATTTGTTTTCAGGTTTTTCATCCTCAGTTTACTTGGTCTGTGTTTCTAGAATTCAGTTTTGTGTTATATTATTTCATATCTATGTTGTGCTGCAGGAAGTTACCCCAGCTATATATGACATCTTCCAGATTACCAACTGGTGGAAAGTTTATAGCTGCTCGGTTAAGAAAGATTCTCATTCAAGGGGATACTTTTGTATGTTGGTAAGCTTTTTGTTGCCTTCCTTGCTTGATCATTTTTCATTTCCTACATAACTAAATCATAATTGGACTCTGGGTCTGGGTTGGTTTTGGGAAGTAGAATTTTTATAATAGATATTTGGATATGTTTGATGACATTATGTCAAATTGTTTTCTCTATGACTCAAAGCAATGCGATAATGTCTGTACATTGACATTTCTCCTATCATTGAGAAAGTGTATACTGTTGTATATTTGAATTTGTGGAAGTAGTTCGGAATTTTTACCATTTTTTAGTGATGTTCTGGGAAATATTGTATTGAGACATGGTTATTCTTATTTGAGTGCTTTTTTGATCTTCTGAAGTCTGATATGTTTATGGATTGACTCATGACCTGACCACTAAACTGGTCTCAGTCAGATGATCTATTAGATTAATATTCACGAAACAACCATCAAGCTTGGAGAGATTTGAAAGTTGAAACACTTCTTTCCAAGAGCAAACTCTAGGCCAAAGCACAGACAGCACATGGGTAGCTGTTCTATAATATACACCCCCTCTACCAAACTTCTATCTTGTCTGTTATCGCTAAATTGGACCCACACATACAGACAACACATGGGACTTAACTTACAATTTAACTCAACATGCACTCACCACACTCACATATAACCAACTCTAATGATCTCTTACTACTATGCTGAAAGTTCCAAGAGTTTTTGACTCTTGGAGAGGGAAGAAAGAGTAATTTAACGAAAGAAAAAAAAAAAATTCGACGGATGGGTTGGTTTGGATGCACTTTCCCAAATATTGAATATAGTCTCCATAGTGATTTTTTGCTTCAATCCCAGTGTAAAGAAAGCATTCATTCCCCTTCTATATCTTGCATCTATAGCATTTTTGCCCTAGTGGATCTCTCTTTCATTTAATAAGAGCCTAGAATCTTGGGTTACTAATTGGTGGAATATCTTTCTCTTGGATGAAATGCTAATGGAATACCCAGAAACACAAAGACCGTTTATGGTCTAGCATTCAATACCAACCACTTTAAGCCCTTCTTAAAATCCAGAGTATGAGCTTAGGTTTTTGGTACTGTTGTTTCTTTTTTATGTATCTGTATCGTTTATAGATATCTCCTAATCTTATTCTCGCATTAGTTGTTTTGTAGTCTGCAGAGAGGTGGAAGATGGGTAGTGGCGAACCTGTTCTTACTCTAGTATTGTGCCTTTTTTTAATAGTTTTGCATCTTAAGCTGATAATATTATTCATCCTTTTAATGTGCAGTTGAGCAAATTGCCTGTGAAATCCTTCAGTTGTCAACCATTTCCCAATTCTATAATGGGGAGAGAACTCTGTATTGCCAATCTTGAAGTTCAAAAAGGCATTTCATTTACAGTTGCAACAAGCCATCTGGAGAGTCCTTGTCCTGCACCTCCAAAGTGGAATCAAATGTATAGCAAAGAGCGTGTCATTCAAGCCAAAGAAGCCATAGACTTTCTCAAGGAAACTCCTAATGTCATTTTCGGTGGAGACATGAACTGGGATGATAAGTTGGATGGTCGGTTTCCTTTTCCCGATGGCTGGATTGATGCTTGGGAAGAATTAAGGCCAGGCGAAAATGGTTGGACTTATGATACCAAATCAAACAAGATGTTATCTGGGAACCGTACGTTGCAAAAGCGTTTGGATCGATTTATTTGTAAATTACAAGATTTCAAGGTAAACTCCATTGTAATGATTGGGACCGAATCAATACCTGAATTATCATACACCAAGGAGAAGAAAGTGGGAAAAGATATGAAGACACTGGAGCTCCCTGTTTTCCCTAGTGATCATTATGGCTTGCTATTGTCAATTAGCAGCCTGTAATGTGAGGATTTTGTTCTAAGTTTTGTAGTCGAAGCCTGCTCTAATCGTTTTTTGTTCCTTTGCGGTGCTTCAACAATGCATGCTTTGACTTGCGATTTTGTATTTAGCTTAAAACAAAACAATGGGTTGGTTTAAGATTTTGTAATGGTACAGCATCAGGGTATCTACAATCGTATTCTAGATCTCGATCTGGTTTTTCCATGTTCTATCTCAGCATATTCTTGTTCAATAATTTGGTACAGAAACTATGTATTATTCGAAGGCAGCAAGATAAGGGAATTACACAGAGATTGGAAGGACTTTTCCCATTTTGAAAGATGGAAACTTGCCTAAGGAATGTGTGATATTTTGACCCGACACGATCACATGGGTCCTTACTCCAATTGCATGTGATTTTGTATTGTTAATAGATTAAAAGGAACTTTTGATTTTAGATTCTTGAAATTTGATGACAACTTGATTTTTTAACTTTTAGCTTGTAACGATTTAGTTTCTATACTTTTAAATTTTTAATAATTTAGATTAGGAGTATTTAAAAAATCCGGTAATCCGATCAACCCAGACTACTCAACCCACCCAACCCAAACCGTAAGAATTGGGTTGGGTTAAAAATGTTAAAAAATATTAAATTCAGATTGGGTCTGGGGTTAGCCCATTTCAGGGTCGGGTCAACCCGACCTGACTCGAATATATATAAAAGTTAAAAAAAAAAATCAAATTTAAAAAAAAAAACAGAACTAGTGACCCAACCCGAAAATTTTGGGTTGGGTTGGATTGAGTTGACCCTCCAATAAAAGAACTAATAGGGTTCATTATTAACCAATCTGAATTTTTGGGTTGGTCCACAAAAATCTTCCAATCTGACCCAATCCGAATTATGTAATCCCTAGTTTAGATCATGAATTTTGTTAAGTAACAATTTAGCCTCTTAACTTTACAACTTGAAAAGATTTAATCTTTATGTTGAAAATCATTTATCAACATTATCAATTTTTATTACATAATGAAAATAACTGTATTTTTGTAGTTTATAAATAAATTTTATTTCGAATAGTTTTACTATATCGATCGTGAAGGACAAAAATGTTTTTTTAAGTATCTTTGAAACAAGCCACTAACCCAAATCTGCCTAACCAAAGTTTTTTGTTTTCTTTTCAAAGATGCACCAATCATTCACTTGAATTTTGTAACTAAAAGGGTGCAAAACTTTTACATTTTTTTCCTCACACAAGAATCTCTCCAAAGTCTTCCTGTGTCATCGGAGAGATTAACGCTGTCATTAAAAATAAGGACTTTACACTAATCATATGTACATTTGTACTTGCTTAGAACTTCAGATAGCATAGAGATTTTGGTACTGCACTTGAAAGAAAAAACCGTCGCGGCTTTTCAATATCTGAAGGTGCGGCGGCGGCGGCGGTGTCGAATTCCTCTTGACGGTGAGTTTTACTTTGGAATGGACGGTATATTGAGAGGAATCTTGCATTTAATAATCCAACCTGCACGTGAAAAGGGCAACCTTCGTAAATTCAGTCGGTCTTCATCAATCATCTCATCATAGACTTTCATTTTTCAACGCAATCACAACCATTCATTTCAATAAGGCCAGATTGACGGTGGATGATCAGAACAACCATCCTCCGCATTTCACTCCATCACCTACGGCTCTGAACTATAAAACTGACAACTCACAAGCCTTCCACACTGCCTTCTAGGTAAACATCCAAGACGGACTTCAGCTTATACAAAAGGCAAAGCACCACAAAACATAATTGTTGAGAGAGAGAGAGAGAGAGAGAGAGAGAGAGTTTAGTAGATTTAGAGAGAGAGAGAGAGAGAGAGAGAGAGAGAGAGAGAGAAAGACACCCTTTTGGTTTCTTTCTTTCTTTCTCAATCCCTTCTTCTTCTTCTAGATCTGTCACATTGTTCATTTCAGCTGATTTTAAGCTCCATATTGCAATGAGGGAAAACAGAGTACTCTGTTCTCTCATAATCTTGGTTCTTTTTGCTGTTAATGAGGTTAATGCTGATAACCCATATAGGTTTTTCACATGGAAAGTCACTTATGGCAATATCTATCCGCTTGGAGTTAAGCAACAGGTGCTTTGTTTCGTTTCATTTTTATGTATTTTTTTAGAAAGTGCTTGCTTTTTAAAGCTAAAAGTTAACATTTTTATCATTTTTTCCCTCAAACTTCATTGTTCTTTTTGGAGCTTATTGGCTGTTGTGGTGGACATTTGGCAGGGAATCTTGATTAATGGGCAGTTCCCAGGACCTCAGATTGATGCTGTTACTAATGATAACTTGATTATCAATGTGTACAACTATCTCAAGGAGCCGTTTCTCATTTCCTGGTAATACTACTAATTACGTTTATACTTTCTATTAGCATAATGGTATAAGGTTTTTCTGTTTGGTTCCTGGAAACTGCATGAAAGTTTGAAACCAGATAATAGGAGTTCAACGAACATTAATTTCCTCAGTTACTCAGCTAATGATGTGCATTTGCTCACACTTGAGTGTGGCAAATGTTGAATTGTTGCATTCAGTAACATAGGGAAATGTGCCAATAATTAGAAATTAGAGGGAAAAATGAAAACTTGGGAAAGTTTCTACTTTCACCTTTCATCCATTTCCTAGATCAGATCTAAGTAATGAAGCCAATAATTTGAAATGAGGGTTTTTTTTTCTTGTTTTGGGGGGGATGGTAAATCTTGTAAAGCAAACATCCTATTTAATCAAATGTCTGTCTCTTATTTTTGTTTGGTTGTAGTTTTTTAAAAATGTGTGTCATTAAAGCTGCCTTAAATGGTGCATATATTAGTCAATGACAATCTGACCTGTTGTAGTAATGGTCTAAGTCATAACTAATTTGTATGCCCCTCTTGGATCTTATTGATTCCTTATATTAACTTTCTGTGTGATTAAAATATTCTTTTCCATTAGCAGGCCTCTTATGGTAGACTTCAGTGTTCACATGCTAGATGTTTACATCTCTTATTTATTTATCGTTCATAAAAACTAAAAAGTTACCCCACATTTAACCACATTAAATGGCTAAAATAAAGAAAAGTTATTGTCTTTGAATCTTGGCCCTGCATAGGGTACAGATTTTGTTGATCTGAATTGCATTAACCTGATGGGTCCTTTGTAAGGTGAAGAAATCATTACATTTGTTCCATTTCTTGTACCTTCAAACTTTATGGCCTCTTCAACATAAGAACAGAATAAGCAAAAATAAGTTCGAAAACCGATTGTCCAAATACGTTTTTAGTAAAAAGAAACAAAAAATCAAAAAGTAGTTATGAAATTTAAACCCCATCTCCTAGAACTGATCTAAAATCCCTTTAAAAATTGAGATTTTGAATCTAATTGTGATTTGAGATGTTTCAAGATAAAATTCGTGGTAGATATTGTTTTAGGGTGAGATTTTAACCTTAAACTAGATTGAAATATGACCTTTCTTGTGGATTTAACTTTGCAGGAATGGGTTACAGCAGAGAAGGAACTCATGGCAAGATGGAGTTTATGGGACTACTTGTGCTATCCCTCCACTGAGGAACTTCACTTATACTCTACAGGCAAAGGACCAAATTGGCAGTTACTTCTACTTCCCATCAACAGCATTTCACAAAGCAGCTGGAGCCTTTGGAGGCATCAGAATTTGGAGCCGCCCCGGTATTCCCGTTCCTTTTGCTCCTCCTGCAGGCGACTTCACAGTGCTAGCTGGTGACTGGTTCAAGACCAATCATTATGTAAGCATTCTGTTCTTGAATCAAATTGTTCCATGAAAATTTGATGCCTGATTGATTTCTTTTTCTTTAGGCAATGATGTTACCATTTATCCTACTGAAAAATTCTGTTAAATCTGGTTTCTCATTCTTTCTTAGATTTTGAGGCAAGTCCTGGAAAGCGGTAAAAATCTTCCATCTCCAGACGGGCTTTTAATCAACGGTCGAGGGTGGAATGGTTATACATTCAATGTTGATCCAGGTGAACAACAATTTTGCAGCTAACACTGTTCATAATTCCACTGATGTGCACACAATGAGAACTTTTATTAGTTACCAAATAGTAAGTTTGTTAAGCTTAATATTTGTTTTCAGGGAAGACATATAGGTTCAGAATTTCAAATGTGGGTATTTCAGCTTCCATTAACTTCAGAATTCAGGGCCATGTGATGAAACTGGTGGAGGTAGAAGGATCTCACACTCTCCAGAACACATATTCCTCTCTTGACATCCATTTGGGGCAATCCTACTCTGTCTTGGTCACTGCCAATCAACCTCCTAAGGATTACTATGTCGTCGTTTCATCTCGATTCACCTCTCCGATCCTCACGACGACAGCTGTACTTCACTACAGCAATTCATGGCAGAAAGTTTCTGGTCCAGTTCCAGGTGGCCCGACCACTGAGATCGCTTGGTCTCTCCAGCAGGCTAGATCAATACGGTATTTCGTCAACTTCTTATTAGCATATCAATTGCTTGTTAGTCTAGTATTGTTTGAATAATTATGGATGAGTTATCTTCACTTTGGTAATATATATATATATATATATGGAAAACTTCAATGTCAGAAAGAAATATCTCATCTTTCTATCGAAATGGAGCAAAACTTGTGAAACACGGAAGTTGTCTATAAACATGTCCAGATTACTTGAGAAAGCAACAGTTACTTTGAAGTTAATTCTGTTTGCAATATTTTGTGTGGCTATACATTGCTTGTTAAAATATGGTTTCACTCTTCTGCAATCAGCTGGAATTTGACTGCAAGTGGACCTAGACCCAATCCGCAAGGCTCCTACCATTACGGACTAATCAAGACGAGCCGTACGATAATACTAGCGAACTCGGCTCCTGTTATTAATGGCAAGCAGAGGTTTGCTGTCAACAGTGTATCATTTGTTCAAGCAGACACTCCACTGAAACTGGCTGACTACTTCAAGATCCCTGGAGTTTTCAACCTCAATAGCATTCCCACCACTCCCACTTGGGGAAATGCCTACCTCCAGACCTCTGTCATGGGTTCTAATTTTCGAGAATACATCGAGATCGTGTTTCAAAATTGGGAAGACACCGTTCAGTCTTGGCATATCAATGGCTACTCTTTCTTCGTTGTTGGGTAAGGCTTCTTTGACTTCCTTTATCTATCTTCTCAATGAAACAAATGATCAGTTTCAGTCTCATTAACATGGAAGCTGGATTTGATCACAGGATGGATGGAGGCCAATGGACTCCTGCTAGTAGAGCTCGATACAATCTCAGAGACACGGTCGCCCGTTGCACAACTCAGGTAATGCTTGCTTAGAAACACACGAGATCTGTTTATATATGTGTCTCTAAACCTGACCTTTTGATGAACTTTTTATGAACTTCAGGTGTATCCAAAGGCATGGACAGCAATCTATATGGCACTTGATAATGTAGGAATGTGGAATGTGAGATCTGAGAGTTGGGCAAGGCAGTACTTGGGACAGCAGTTCTATCTCAGGGTTTATACCTCATCAACCTCTTTTAGAGATGAGTTGCCAATCCCCCGAAACGCTCTTGTTTGCGGCAAGGCCAGTGGTCGTCACACTAGACCACTTTAAGTTTCAAAATCTTACAATTTTTGTCACGAGTGGGTGACATGATTCTAAATGGCAAATGATTTAGCGGATATTAGATTAGTATTTCTTTTGAATATAACTTGTTCAAAAAGCTCAACTTGAGCTCGAGTCAAATTTATCATCCCTTACCTTTTCCTCTATTTAGTTTGCCTTCTATATAAAGGAGATTTACCCTCTTTTTGGAGCCAAGAAATTTCAAATAAAAATGGACATAAATTCATCTCTTCCATTTGAAATGAATAATAATAATAATAATAATAATCATGATGATAATGATAATGATAATGATAATATTTCTTTCCGTTTCAAAAAGGAAATGAATTCCTGTCTTTAACTTTCACATTGAAATTCAAAATTGAATAATTTTCCGCCAACTTAAATTTCTGCATTTATACTTGAGATCCAAAATTCCAAAAAGGCCCTTCGACTAAGCAATTATTGAATTACTAAAATATAACGTTACTGAAATTACATTATTATATAAAAATGTGCGGGGTGTTACATTCTTCCCTTCTCAAGGAACTTTCATCTTCGAAAGTTAAAACACTCCGGGTGTTACAAGACATGCGTGAACCGACAAGTTTACGTCCATATTATTATCATATTTGACGGTGTGCCTACAGGCCGCTAGACATGTGTGAGTTGATGGGTTCACGTTCATGTTATTATCATATTTGACGGTGTGCCTACGGATCGCTAGACATGCATATCAATGCAAGATAGTATGTGTTTTGATTTTCCTTTCATCATAAAAAACCGATGTAGCTGTATGAGCCATGAGCTATTTTTCTTTGCTCGTAGATGCATAGCCTGATCCCGGTAATGGGATCACTTACGGGACCTGTGATTGTGCCATATGGGACATGTAAATCGCTTTCGCTCAGTTTATGTTTTCAAGCTATTTAAAAGTTTTGATTTGAAACTCAATGTTGGTCAAAATTTTATTTGTTTAAGTTATTTTTTTTCTTCATTATTTTAGGGGTCTCAAACAAAGGTTTTACTTATTTGTTATTTATTTTGGAAAACTGTCTTTATTATTTTAATGAAATTTATTTTTCTCAATGGTCGAAATATTTTGAATGTAAATGTGTAGTTTTGAGTAACGACCCTTGTCAGAGTATTAAAAAAGGTCGGGTCATTACAATTAGAACCTCTATAATATCACTAGACACTATTAGATCTCTATAATAATACTATATGAGTTCTCAATGGTACCACTAGGTACTACATAGGACTTTTATTGTATCACGAGGCACTACTGGAACCTCCAATGGTATCACTCGACACTACTAGGATTTCAACGGTGTTACTACATGGGCCTTTCATGGTACTATTAGATACTACTACATAGGACTTCCATGATATCATTATCCTACTTTTAAGCTCTCTCATGGGTCCTCTGTAATTCTTTATAAGCTCTCTCGTAATTAAATTTGACCAATCCATTCGTATCGATCTCTTAAAGACATGGACCACTATTCATTAGTTAGATCTTTTATCTTTTGTCCTTCAACCTCCTATCGCTCTAGACTAGTGACATCGAGGAAAATGGACTCATAACACAAGTGTTTTTGGCTAATATATATTCTGAAAATGGCAAAATATGGGCCGAGAAAGGAGAGGGATTTCTTTATCCAAATGGATTAAAAAATAAGTATATAAAAATCGTTCTTAAACAAATAGAAAATTCTAATAATAAATCATCTTAAAACTCAAGATTATCTTCAACTGGAACAGAAAAATTACTGTTGTGGGTGGTGAGATCATGACCACAACCAAAATTCCATTCATCTACTAAAGGAGAAAAAAAAAGTAAAGCTTCCAACAACTCAATTTGAAGTTTTCATCTGCTCACCTAAAAGCCCATATAAATGCTATACCAAAAAGAGCTCAAACCAGTTTCATCTAATTTCTGAATATTGTTTCTAACAAATTAATGTGTCTAGAAGAATAATTTTAATGATGTAATTGCAAAATTGACGAGACACATCAAAAAAGTGCAAGCATATTAGTTCCTCAAGAATTATTTGCTCATCTTTTTCCCAAGAAAATCAATATAAAAAAGGAAAAATTATTGTTCATCAACAAGGAATGCATGGGAAGTCTCAACTAAAAGGCAAATTGGTATCTGTAAAAACTGCCCAGCCACGGATAATTGATGATATCTTGACATAAATTTTATGTCATCTATCCCATTTTTTTTTTTTTACCCTTTTTTCAGTTCATAAAGTTCTATAAATTCCAACATTCGAAACTCCCAATTCCCATAAAAAAAAATTATCACCCTTTTTCTATATTAAAAAAAAAAGATGGGTTCTTTGGCTTTCAAATTTCTCTGGCTGGTGGTTCTGTGTGCACTAATTTGGGCCTCAGAGCCCAGAAAACTCGTAATTACCAATGGAGGAGAGATTGAGAGTGAAAAGACACTGGCCTTCCAGTTCTTTCCTGGATTCGGCGGCGGACTCGGTGGCGGTGGAGGGTATGGTGGTGGTGGCGGCGGCGGGTTAGGTGGTGGTTCGGGCTTTGGCAGTGGAGGTGGAGGGGGTTTTGGGTCTGGCATTGGGGGACTAGGCAGTGGCGGTGGCGGAGGGTTTGGTGGAGGTGGAGGCGGTGGCGGTGGTATTTTAGGTGGCGGAGCTGGCGGAGGAGCTGGTGGTGGATTTGGAGGTGGACTGCCTTGAGTTAAAAAATTGTGTTGTTTCATCGGACATTTACTATTTGAGGGCATCATTGAGTGTGAAGTTAATTACTAGAGATTTGGTTAATTATGGTGTTTGTTTATGTTTGTTGTGTGTTTTCCCATTTATGTGATTTCATGTTATAAAGTTCAATGAATTTGGTTTTTATTATAATGTATGTCAATGAGCAAGATCTCTTTTTAATGTGTGGAGGGACATGTATATATGTTTAGCAATTATCAAATTGGTAATTTATAGCCCTTATAGGCATATTACAGTTCATTAGTTTATAAAACATTAACAAAATATGTAAATAAAAGGATAACTCATAAGTTTTAGCATTAAATATTTAAATTTGTGTTATATATTTTAAAAGTGTCCAATAAATTTTGCATAGATTTTTGACATATTTTGCATTTTTTCATCTATCTATAATGACCATTTACTTAGGATTTAAGTTATAAGAAACTTTGTGATTAATCAAGTTACGTATAAGCTCGTTCGAACATAAATATAGAAAAATTAACAAATCTATATGATATATGTAATTGATGTTTTTAAAGCTAATAGAGCTCTCTAACCATTTCAAAATTTTGTATCCATTAAGTTATTGAATATTAAAAGATAGTCCGATGTATAGGTTGAGAACTTAAGTAGACACAAATTTAAAGGTTTAATTATCTATCCCCATTAAATTTTGGTGACTTTAACACGCATAATGAAAATTTAGAAACTTATTAACACATAGATGAATGTTTAGGAATTAATTTCAAGTAGTAATTTCATCTAGATTAAATTTGAACTTTCAAGTTTTTTTTAATCTATTTGGTCCCTAAACTATCAAAATCATAAATTCAATCTCTAAATTTTGATATTGAAAAAAAAAAAAAAATTAACTATCTACTCTAGAGAAATTAGAAGTTTAGGATTCATAACATTTAAACTATATCTAATAGATCAATTCATCTTAAAAAAAATTAATTTGTTAAAAAGACTTATTAGACATAAAAGTGAAATTTCAAAGATATATATATTAAACACAAAATTGAAAAGTCTAGGGAATTATTAGACAATACTGAAAGTTTAGGCCCTATTTGACAACCATTTGATTTTTTATTTTTTGTTTTTGAAAATTAAGCCGACAATACTTCCACCTTCATATTTCTTCCTTTGTCACTAATGGTTTAAAAAATCAAGTCAAATTTTGAAAACTAAAAAAAAGTAATTTTTAAAAACTTGTTTATATTTTTAGAATTTGATTAAAAATTCAACCATTATATTTAAGAGGAATGTAAATCATTGTAAGCAATGGGAAGAAATAACTTTAATTAAAAAAAATAAAAAACAAAATGATTACCAAACGAGATTTTAGAAACTTATTAAATGACACAAACCTCATCATTTAAAATCTTAATTTTACAATTTAACCTTTTAACCTAAATAAAATTAGTAATAGGAGTTGGTACGCGTGTTTGGTAATCTTCACTAAATTGGCTCAATCTTAACATTCCACATTATTCCATATTATTTTACAAAGTTAATATAAATATCAAAAAGGATTTGAACTACTCTACAAAAAAAACTTGGAAGATTTAATATATTACTACAAAAATCTGCTAAAAAAGTCACGACGACCCCAACGAAGAGATAATATATTAGCACTAACTACAAAGCTAGAGAAATATTGTCAACACCTAATTGCATTAATCTTACTCTATTAATTAACATACAAATGAGAAATCTACTTGTATTAATTTTGAGTCAATCATATAAAGGTAATTATAAAAATTTTAGACTACATATTAAAGACCAAGTCAACTAGTGATGTGGCTCATGACTCAACATTCCTTTATCGACGTTGATCGTCTTTTGAAATACATAATCCAAAGAATCTTCCAGAAAAATGTCATTCCCTTTCTTTTATTTCTTTTCCAGTAATAGTATAACACATAGGCCTGAAATATTCTTTCGATTCAAATTTGTTATTCCTCATTCATTTGATAATTGTACATATAAACAATATAGTGATGGATCTCTTGATTAAGTTTGAGAGAAACAAATTCAATATACCATAGAGAAGATTTCTTCATATTATTCTTGCTCTTCTCTTCCTCTCTTTTATTATAATATTAAAATCTCATGTCGTTAAACGATATATAGATATTATAAGATATCATTATTTAATCAGGTTTAGAAGTTTATTTCTACAACTATATATAAAAAATATAATTATTGATCTATTCAGTCAGATGAAGGAATCAAATAGGCTTTCTTTTTCTTTTTCTTCTTTTTGATACCCAATAAATGATCTATTCAAACAAATTACAATGCCTTTTGAGTCTCATCCAATGCCATATATTTGCTTGGTCTTTGAAAATAAGGATATATATGTATATATATACATATATAATATAAAAAAAAAGGCATATCCAGAAGATAATCTTTTAAGAGAGAGTTGCCTAAGTGGGAGTAGTTCATGCTCCATTGATGAAAAGCAATGGAAGCTTGTTTTGAAGCTATCCGAAATCAAAGTCAAAAACAAAATTCTTTAGATCTATTTGATAATTAATCATGATTTGATTTTTAGTTGTCTGAGTTTCGTAATTGTATACTAATCTTTTACTATGTTTTTCACTTCTCTTAAAGAAATATATGAATTCTTAATTAGATGCTATAAAAAAGATAAGCTTTTAAAATGAATACTAAACAATATTGATTCGAAGATAAAAAATATTTTTAAGTATAGTTTTAAAAAATAAAAATCTAGAAAAAGGAAAAAAAATTAAATGGTCCTCAAACAGCTTATTTTCTATTTATAATTTTAAAGAAAGTCATGCAATAATATACACATTAATAGATTACATTTTAGGTATGTGTTGGAGAGCACTATAGTTTATACTTTCAAGTAATGCAGCCAAAATTTGATAAAAGAAAGATTTTATATAATTTTCAAAGTCTCTTCATTGATGATTGACCTTACTTGATTGGGCTTCATGGTGAGAAGGTAGGGGAAAATATAGACCATTCATTTTTCCTTTTGGTGTTTTCTCTTTTTCTCCTTTTTATTTATTTTTTCTTTTATACACAGATTTCGTTGCTAATCTTTATTTGAGAAATTCTTATAAATAAAAAAATTCAAAAAATATTAAATTTCTGATCGATATTCTCATACTTTTATGAATTCAATATTGATGTAAAGATGAAACGTTCATTATATCGTTGAAAAATAAATATAATATAATAAAAATATCACCACTAATGTGAACATAATATTAACAACAAAAGTTTCATTTGTTAATTTAAATGTTTTAAATTTTAAATTTATATATTTTTCCAAAAATATCATCATATTTTTATAAAATCGATATTTTCATGAATATCAACTCCTAAAATCTTGCTGAAAATATTTTTCCAATATACGTAAATTAAAAGTAAATAATAACAAAATAAAAATATTAGTAAATAATTTTATCTCCTTTTGAAACTATAAACTTATTTACTCATAATTTGTGTTATTTGTTATCTATAGTGCAACATGATGATTAATTAACACAATGATAAACTTAGTAGGAGTCAAATTGATTTTTTTTTCAAATTAAAATTAGTTTTGCCATTTTTTTTTCCAAATACTGCCCCCATGAATTTATTATTGGTTAGGAGTGATAAAGTCTCACGTTGAATATGAAAAAGAATGATCATGGATATATAAGTGTGGACAATTATCTTCATTGGCATGACATTTTTTTGGATGGTTCCAAAGCAAAATCATAAAAATTTATACCTAAAGTAGACAATATCATATGTCCTTGTGGAGATACGTGAAGGTTGGTTGTCCTTATCATTATTATGAGACAAGTGACATACTATAGGCCTAAGGAATTGAAGCCACCCCTACGCAACCATATGTAGGTGAAGCTCGGAATTGTTATGCTCGAGCCAAGGAGGATGTCAAGCTAATCAACTCACAATGAGTGGATCCGTAGAACAATAATATAATAGGAGAAACACCCACTCCTTGAAGAATACGTAATTTAAAATTGCTTGAGCTCAACACCACTTTAGATTAATACTAACTTAAGCGTTAAAGTGTGTTGGATAAAGTATCAACCCGGTGCCTATTTTTACTTATTTTTCATTCCAACAAAAAAAGAGAGAAGAAAAAATAAATGCAACAAAATGCATGAGCTATGTTACAAGTATGGCCAGTTCGTTGTTTCACGTGGCCAAAGAAATATTCAATTTGCATATAAATAAAAATAATCCATTTTGATTAAAAAAAATGTAAAGTAGAATGACAGACTGGACTTTATTATAAAACTTTATTATAAAATAAATCACATGGGGGTTCTTGTATTAGACTTGAAGCTCCGATTATGGGTGACAATTTTCTTCTATCTTTCTTCTTTTTTTCCTTCTCTACACTGATTTGTTATGAAGATGCTGTCACCTACTCCACCATATCTTATAAATTTAAATTATTTAATAATCTGTCCATTAATTATTTGCTTTAAAAGCATTTAGCGATCGAAATGACACTTGTCTTATCAAAAACTGAAGTTTAAATATTTTACTCACTTGAACAATAATTTTGTGTAATTTCTTACAAACCTCGAATTAAAAATGAACGTTTCTATCACATGGTAGAATATATATTCAAAAGAAAATTAACCTTTTTTTTTTTGGTACATGTAAGAATTCAAATTTCTGAGTTACACTCATGATTAAAAATTTTCACGATAATGTCAAGAAAATAAGTTATATATATATATATATATATATATATAATTTATTAATTTTAAATTGAAATTTAACACTAAAATACGATAGGATAGTAATGAATTTGTCCAACATGAGCCTAACTTGACTGATATAATGTATATATTCTCTATATTGTTGTACTAAAAAATAGTAGTGATGGCCTTGTGTTAGTATATGTTTCTAGGTCTCTTTCGTTTATTTATATTTTTGTTTCTTTAACGTAAAAAGTATGTATTTGATATAAAATATTTCATATTTTAAGTTTTCTCTTAAACAAAAAAGATTGTAATCTATAATTTTATGTAACAAAGTTTTTTTTTTTTTTTTTTTTTTTTTTTTTTTTTTTTTTAATTATGGTTTATAAGATTATTGTCAATACCATACTTGCTTTGTTCTAAATTGGGTAAGTGCAAGGATCAAACAACCATAAAAAAAATATAAATATATGTACACATAATTAGGTGCATTTTAGACTATATTCTATTTTTTTTTTTTTTTTTTCATTTCATTTAACTTTGTCGGATCATAGTTTATCACCTATCAAACTCTTTTTAATTTTTTTAATTAAAAAAATTAACACATAATTAGAGTGTATATACATAGAAAGATGACTTATTAGGAGATAAAAGGTAAGTTTTATCCACTTGCTACTAATCAAAATATAGTTTAACAAATGCTCTTCAAATACTTACACTCTCATAAATTTCAAGATATGGATTGCTTTCATTGGGATATAACTTTATTACATTCTTTATTGAAGCTGAACGAGCAATATTTTCTTATACTCAATTAATTAACAAGTAAATTTGACTATCTCAACTAACTTTATAAGTAAATTCCACTGTATCTTTTAAAGCACTTCTAGAAATTAGAACAACCTATATTAGAGGAAATATGTAAGAACGTACGTAGAACTTTATGTGTGGATGAGTAATTGTTCTATTTTCCTCACATTTCTTTTCGAGGAAAATACTTAGATACATGTCGAGAATTCCCTATCAATGTGCATCCTACTAAGTTGTTCAATCATAATTTGCCATGTGGCAAATTCTTTTTATTTCCTTTTTAAAATATATATTTTTTTTTTGTGTGTGAGTAATGAGAGAAAAAACATAGAAGCAGATGCACTCAAATATTATCCGAAAAAATCCTTGAGTCGGACGTATAGTATAGAAATAAAATTAGTAAACACCTAAGCAAGAACTTTGTTATATTTTTCATAAAAGGGTAGAATGAATGGAAAATTTTCATTTGTGTTGCAAGCGAGGTTAGAATGCTTTTAATACTTGGATGTATCTTAAGCTACACTCATTTTTATGCATCTCACTCTTATCACTCTTATCACTTGCGTAAAATTAAAAAAAAAACATTGAAATATTAAAAAAATTGCCACATGTCAAATTATGATGGGTCAATTTCGTGGGATGCACAAAGATAGATGCTATTGAGATCACCAAAGATCTTTTAAAAAATAAGGTGAGATTCACTTAGATTAATGTGGGTGACCCACTAACATTTATGCACATAGATCTATAAGTATTCATCTTTGAGCATCTCCTTCAATTACAAAATAAATAAATAAATATAGATAATGAGCCAATGATTAACAGCAACCAACCACTTAATCTCATGCTCCTATTTTCTTTACACATAAAGTACAAATTTAAGAAAAAAAAGACAAAAAAGAAATGACACGTGACACATTTCTATTAGATGTTAGTTAGATTACACAAAAGATGGATGTAGCCTGACTGCACCTAAGTTTTTCCTAAGTGAAGCCATATTCCAACCGACTCACTCTTTTATTACATAATAAAAAAAATCATTTTTTTTTGCAAAAAAAGAAAAAAAAAGTAATATAAATTTTAATCAAGCAATTAAGTAGAGGGCACATAGATAAGTGCAACCTAGCAAACTTAACACCTAAATATTTTTTTAAAAAAAATATCTTTTTAGAAAAAGGAAAGTAGTGTGTCAATTTGTGATTGAACGAGCGAAGTATTCTTCATATTAGAAATTTCTGAGAATGAAATGTGGAGTTGGAATAATTTCGGCAGATTTGAGGCCTTTTTGAAACAGAGTGTAAAGGAAAGATGGTAGGTAGGAGAGCATTATATAGTAAATTAAACTTGGTACTGAGTTAAGATAGTACAGTAAAGGGGAAAGGGAGATGGTTATAGACTGCGGCTTCCTCTTTATAAGGCACACAAAGAACCAGCGAAACCCATGCAAAAGTTCTTTCCTACTTTTCTTCTAATAATTAATGATGTCTCAACCTTGTTTTACATTTCTCTGTCTTATAGTTCTTGTTTTAAGCCAACTTAGTTTTGGCTATGGAGGTGATCAAACTGGGTGGGGATTTACCAATGAGGAATCTTGCCGGTATTGGAGGGGATGTGGAAGCTTCTTTGGGTGGCCGGCTGACAGGGGTTCTTCAGCTGGAGGCGGCGCGGTGGCAATTCAGGAGTTGGGTTTGGGTCCGGCCATGGTGAAGGTTATGGAGTTGGGTTTGGTGTAGGTGGGAATGGTGGAGGCGGAGGCGTGGCGGTGGCGGAGGTGGGGGAGGTGGGTCTGGAGAAGGGTCTGGTCATGGTAGTGGATATGGAGCTGGAGGCGGAGGAGGTGGCGGTGGCGGTGGTGGTAGGTGGTAGTAATGGTTACGGCCAAGGAATGGGATTTGGTGCAGGGTTTGGGTTAGGCGGAGGAGCAGCGGTGAAGAGGTGGCGGCGGTGGCGGTGGGGGTGGCGGAAATTCTGTTTGGGGAGGGGAGGCGTATGGACATGGAAGTGGGTTTGGGGAGGTGGAGGTATGGGTGGCGGGGAGGTGGAGGAGGTGGCTTTTGGCGGTGGTAGTGGAGGAGGTGCAAATGGAGGAAATGGCTATGGTAGTGGCTTTGGCGCGTGGTGTAGGTAGCGGAGCGGCGGCGGCGGTGGAGGCGGAGGAGAAGGGGTTCAAATGGAGGAAATGACGGTCATGGCAATGGTTTTGGTGGTGGGTGGTGGCGGTGGGGGAGGGGTGGAGTAAGTAGTTCAAATGGAGGATATGGTAAGGGGGAGGGCGGTGGACTTGGCGGCGGAGGAAAGGGAGGACAAGGCATGGGAATGGGATTTGGGATGGGATTTGGTATGGGAATTGGATTTGGGATGGGAAACAATAACAATGGAGCTGATGAGTACAATGACCATACTAAAGCTAAAACCACCATTGCCCAACCCTAAGCCACCTTTTGCCATTACCATGCAATTATTTAAGATGCACAAAATTTGTTTGTAATCTTTAATATCCCATCATTTTGCATGTATTTATCACATATATTGTTTCCCTTTCAAATATCTAAGTTCAAGTTCATGATTTCAGGTTTAAAACTTTTATGATAAATTACTATTCTAGTTTGATACATTAAACGTATTCGAATTGAATTTCCATACTAAATTCAAATCAATTATGAGTTGACATGATGATAAATATCTTATCTATTAAGTTATCTTTGTAGAAAATGTAATTCTAAACAAGATGCACTTATTCATACTATATATTGTCTATTTTATATTTGTCCTTAGAAACAATCTTCCTAACTGAGTAAAGGTTGTAAAGCTTCTTTTAGATTTCACAGCTTATGATTCAAGTACTTAAGAATTTTATTAATCTATTTTTGAATTGGTATATTTATCAACTGAATTATGCCATAGCCAAAGAGATTGAGAAAGGCATAGGGAAGGGTGGCTAGGGAGGGAAGAGGAGAGATAGGAGAGATGAAGTAGTTTTGTTTTCCTTCCTTCTAAATTAGTTCATTTTAACCCCCATTAATTGTGTGAGAGAATTGTTTTTGAAGTTGATTAAAAGTGTAAGTCTAAATTTGAACACTTCCAAAATATAATGGATAAAGAAATTAAAATAACCTCCCAAATAAAATTCAAACTAAATTTCTATTATTTTTAGGGGCAAATATCCTCCACTTCGCCCATAAACTCCCATGACTTTGTTTTTGTGAAAACGTTATCAATCTAGTTCAACCACTACCAAGATGGTTAAGTCAAGACTATGATTTTGCTACCACTTGATAGTGACAATAACCATCCAAACATCCCCACAATGATATAATATTGTCCACGATAGGCATAAACCTCATGACTTTGTTTTTAGTTTCAAACCAAGAAATCTCATAGTCTCATATTAATAAAGATAATTGTTCTCACTTATATATTTATGATCATCTTCTTAATCTAATGAATGTGGACTTTGGTTGCATTTCCAACATTACTTACTTAAAAATCAGTCCAGAAAATTTATCAAAATTTAAGAAAATATTCTAACAAAATATATCATAAAGTCAAACATTTGCAGCTCAATCAAAATAATAAACTAATCACCCATTAATTATATTTAGTGTTTTTACAATTTAAGAGACACACTATATTCTCAATAAAACTGGGCTTGGAATTACTAAACTCATGACTAGGCCCAGCCCATTTAAATCGATCGGTGGTATTCGCTAGACTAGGCCCAGCCCAATATTGCGAAGCTCATCGTCGTCGACTCGTCGTCCTACCCTCCAACGGAGCTAATAGTACAGTACGTTTCAGTTCCATGGAAACAATTTCTTGCTGATTAGCTTTCCTTTTTCACCAAATTCTTATCCTCTGCAACTGCCATTCCGCTTTAAATCAGAGCAGACCGGATGACGCAGTGAGGTTAGGCTCAGAATCCGACGTCGTTGCGATGAAAGGCGGCAACGGCGACGGCGTCGTTTCAATCACCCAAGAGATTGACCATTGCGGTGGCGCACGATCAAGTATCTTCCAACCTCAAATTAAATAAGCTATGGCTCTTTTAACCAAATCAATGCCACATTAGGGTTAATTTTATTTGTTTATCAAACTCTATAACCTTATAAAACCAATAAATTATTTGAGAAAGAAGTAATTGGTGAGAATATTATTCTCCTTTTCATCTCAGTTTCATAGTTCTGATTCCTGAAGTGATCGCCCACCGAACTTAGGTGAGCCATTCTGATATCCTGTACTGAGTACCATGGGAAGAATCGTAATTTGTAAGTCTCTTATTTATGGCTGACCCCACCATTTTGTCAATAGTATTACAAATTTAACGGTGGAGATACTCTGTTGTTGGAAATTTTGGGTTTGATTTTTGCATCAGGGGCTGTACATTTTGGGGATAAATATGATTGAAGAAACTGAGGAATTGGCAGAGAATTTTAAGAGATTAGGGTGTGTGTGAGATTGTGCCACCACCACCCATTAAAGATGGGGTATTTTTGGCTGCTCAATTTGGAAGAGGGCACCCTACGCCACCCACTTTATATTTCACCAAACCTTTTGAAGTTTTTTTTTTATTTTTTTATAATTTTTTTTCCTTATATGGTTTTTTAATCTTATTTTCTTTTGATTTTATTATTAGTATTTTGTTGGTATATGACGTAAAATAACCTACACATATATAAAGGTTCAAGCTTTTTCTCTCCTCTTGATATCTTCAGACTGATCCACAAATGCTCCTTTAGGCTGTCAGATTTGTTTCTTTGAAGAACTAAATTTGAAGGGCCAACAAGAAAACCCATCTCTGTAAGTTCTTCGCTCGTTCTTTTCTCTTGATTTCTGGTTTTTATATCTCCAGACATTGCGTTTTCCAATCTGAGTTTTTACCTTTTTATGATTATGTTTCTCTTCCTCTTGCGGGTCGTTGATTGGATCTTGGAAACTTACGTTGAAGCATACAAACTAACACAGTGTTTTGTAGATTGGATTCATGGAAGGAAATTGGAATATGTTTTTCTCTGGGTTTCTTAAAGAAGTGTCTATAATCTTGATTTGTTTGAATTTTTTTTTAGACGGTCATTTGTAATTGTTCCAGGCGGTGTTTGATGTTTTGCATCTCCAATGTGACATGCCAGGCTTTTCATCTGCTCGAGTATTGTTCCCGGTATTTCAAATCAGTGATTGGTTTTTTAGAAGTGATCTTAAATTATTTGAATCATTGGATGTTCTATCGTCTCTTGATTTTAGTATTTCATGCCATTGGAATGGACCAGTTTTGCTCAAATTGCTTGCTTGCAACTTGTGCTAATAATTATTAGCAACTTGTGCTAATAATTATTAGCAACTTGTAACTCGAACTTTCCTTGTTTATGAGTCGTATATGAACCATAACCATGTTATATCTCAATTTTGTTTGCAAGCATCGTAGAGTTCATACTGATTTTGCCTCTACTTTTAGCTATCTAGTTATTCGGGTTTCCATTTCATCTTGTTCTTTTCTAACTAATAACATGTTTGGGAGTGATTCTTTAATATTTAAAATCACTTTTGACATTTTCAAAATCACTCCAACGTTATTTTGATGATATGAAAATTGCCTTAAGAGTATAAAATTAAATATAAAATTAATTTTATGGAATTAAAAACGTGTTTGAGAGTGATTTTGAATATGAGAAAAAGTGATTCAAGCATGCAATACATGGTGTGGTTTAAATTTTAAGGTAAAACTGATTTTCTGCCTAAATTTCCTTCATTCTATGTTCAGATATTTTAGAGTAGCAAGATGAGGGGTGGTCTGTGGCAACTGGGCCAATCAATTACTCGCCGTCTTGCACAGGCTGATAAAAAGGCTGTGGGACGTCGATTCTTTTCTACAGAGTCTGAGCTCAAAAAAACTGTTTTGTATGATTTCCATGTTGCTCATGGTGGAAAGATGGTTCCATTTGCTGGATGGAGTATGCCTATTCAGTACAAGGACTCGATAATGGAATCGACTGTGAACTGTAGGCAGAATGGTGGACTCTTTGATGTCTCCCATATGTGTGGACTCAGCCTTAAGGGGAAGGATTCTATCCCTTTCCTCGAGACACTCGTTGTTGCTGATGTTGCTGGGCTTGCTCCTGGAACAGGAACACTTACTGTCTTTACCAATGAAAAGGGTGGAGCCATTGATGACTCAGTGATCACCAAGGTGACAGATGACCACATATACTTGGTTGTGAATGCAGGCTGCAGAGACAAGGATTTAGCTCACATTGAGGAGCATATGAAAGCCTTCAAGGCCAAAGGAGGGGATGTTTCATGGCATATCCATGATGAGAGATCTCTTCTAGCACTGCAGGTTGACATATTCTGTTCATTTCAATTTTCATTTCCCTATCCTAAATTGGATAAACACTGTCATTAGTTTAGGATTCCTATTTGTGAAGTTGGTTTCATCTGCATATTAAATTGTTGAATTCATCCCCTTCACATCAACCCCATCGATTCAGGTTGAATGCATTGTTCTGCTGTTTACAATATTCGATTGCACCTATTGTGTTACCAATGTAAAAAAGTTCATTGTCTTTCTTTTGTAGGGCCCTCTTGCTGCACCAGTTCTTCAACACTTGACCAAAGACGATCTGAGCAAACTTTACTTTGGTGAGTTCCGCATATTGGATATCAATGGAGCCCATTGCTTTCTCACCAGGACAGGGTATGCTTCCTTTAGGCTTAACATTTCTCTTTCCATTCTAAATGAGCCAAGTCTTTTGGTACCACATGAAATCTGTGAAAAACTAAACACGTTATTTCCTTTTTCTAATCATAACATCTCATATCATCCTGTGCTTGAAAAAAGTGATGAAATCCATTTATCAATCGTTTGGTTTTCAAGTTCAGTTCACGAATCATAGTGGTTCTTGTGAATGCATTCCAAATTTAGGGGAAGGAAAATGAACAATGCTGACAGTTAATTCAACTTTCTTGTACTTCTGAAAATAATCAGGTACACAGGTGAAGATGGATTTGAAATTTCAGTGCCTTCAGAGCATGCACTGGATCTTGCCAAAGCAATCCTGGAGAAATCGGAAGCGAAGGTGAGATTGACAGGACTGGGTGCTCGAGACAGTCTTCGACTTGAGGCTGGCCTGTGCTTATACGGAAATGACATGGAACAACATATAACACCAGTCGAGGCGGGATTAACGTGGGCCATAGGAAAAAGGAGGAGAGCAGAAGGTGGTTTTCTCGGTGCCGAAGTGATTCTGAAACAACTCGAAGAGGGCCCAGCCATAAGGCGTGTTGGTTTCTTCTCTTCCGGTCCTCCTGCAAGAAGCCACAGTGAGATTCAGAATGAGGAAGGGAAAAACATTGGAGAAGTTACCAGTGGAGGATTTAGCCCTTGCCTCAAGAAGAACATTGCCATGGGTTATGTGAAATCTGGATCTCACAAAGCTGGCACCAAAGTTAAGATAATTATCAGAGGAAAGGCTTACGATGGTGTTGTCACTAAAATGCCATTCGTTCCTACAAAATACTACAAGCCAACATAATTCATGTCTACTATGTATGTTGGTCCTGTCCTGTCAAGATTTTTCTGATCTGACCCTTCTCTTTTGACCAAATTCTGTATTTCCATGATGTCAAAAGTGTTGGGGTATTTTGTTTTCAAACTGCACTAATCAGAACTTGTTGAACATAAAAATGTAATCTTGCATTGGAACCATTTGCATTTAAGCATCAGCAGAACATTCTGCACTTTTTTTTTTTTTTTTTTGTGCGTGTGCGTGTAAATACGCTACCCGCCTTGGAAGTGTGAAGTTGGCGCATGAAAGGGGTGAGTATGAACATTTTAAAAAGATAAAATAAAACACAAGTACTTAATCTTATGATGTCAAATAGATTTTATACATTGGTTTCAAACAAGTGTTCCAAAAATCTTTTGTTTTTTCTCTTCTTGCTTTTGCAATTTTTGGTAATCTGCCTTAAGTTTCACTTTCTGTGTTTGTTACATGGAAACTTTGTGAGATTGTGTTGCAAATGAACAAGAAAGTCAGGATTGATTTGTATGGAGAAAATAATAACCATTTATATTTGTTATGAATTTAGTTCAAGGTATAGGGGTGGATTTTGACATGATCAAATGACGAATGTCTTAATTATCTCAAGTTACCAACCATTGACGTTATTTATCATCGGTTGGGGACTTTGCCAATTCAACTATAGATTAATGCCTTATTTGAAAAAAGGTTTTATTTTGAGGAATTCATTTACCTGCCTATAAGGCTAAGAGACATACCTATTGTTATAAGGACCTTTTTTTTTCTTATGAAAAAGGACAAATACAATCGAAGCAGAACAACTATGCAATGATATCATGAGACATAATCAGTGTGAACCACTCAAGATAAAGAATTGAGGACTTCTGATCCTCCAAAGTTTTGTGCGTAACACAGTGTGCCAACATGTTCTAGCTACGTCGAACATGAGAAAAGGGGGCAACTTCTAGCTCCCCGTCTCTATCCTTAGCCTCTCAATAAAAAAGGAGACATCAGAAAAGTCGCCAACATTCATTTAGTAGATTTATGATCTCCAAGCAATCAGACTCCACCAATATATTTGATACACTAATGGAAGACAGAGTCTCGAGTTCAAAGCAAATCGCCATAGCTTCAAGGAGCTTCACCTTCTGGCATCTGGGGATAGATTTCAACCTTACTAGATGCAAATGACCTAAGTGGTCACGAAGTACCCAACCCAACCCACTTGAATTGTTATTCGTACTCCAAGTTGCATCAATATTCAACTTCTAAAAAGATGGTTCAGGAGGTGCCGACCAATATGAGCTGGGATTTGGGTAGGAAGGATCAACCCCTTGCATTCGCATCACAAATTGAAAAATACCTTGCATTCGCATCACAAATGGATTAAACATCAGTCGCGTTATGTAATTGGCAATTAAAGAATACAAAAAACGTAAAAAGTATCAATACACAGATATACATGGTTCACTAACGGTGTGTTAGCTACGTCCACAAGGTAGAGGGAGAACAATATTATTAAAGAGAATGTTTTTTTTAATACAGCAAAAACGGAAGCGAGACCCCCGTACTTGGTTGTTCAAGAAACCAATAAACAAATTCAAGGCATTCCAACAAGTCAGCTGTCTTAAAAACACCACTTTGTTCCGAGCTTCCCAAAACTGTCACACCATGATCACGATCTTATTAATATTAACAAATACCACATGTTAAAATATCCAATGTCAGCAGTTTTGATAATTCCATTAAGGCCTGTCATTCCAGAAAACATCAATATTAGTTGAAATAATCCTAAACCAAATCTTTCTAGAGTCCAAACAACTCCATATAAGGTGGTTTGCAATTTCCACATGCTTCATGTAAAATACACACAACAACTCAGAATGAACACCTTTTTGGCAAGGTTATATTTTGGAGGGAAAATTAGCGTTGGGGGCTTTCGACTTTCAGGGAGATTGCCACATAGATTTGGAAGCGATCCTCTCCAATGAGCTAGTTGCATTCAAATTAGCAAGTTTGAGACCCAAAAAATAAGCACTTTTAATATAAAATACTCCCTTATTGTCAAGATCCCAAATGATCTCATGGTCATGTCTACCCCTTGATCTCTAGATTTGAAGAATGGAGTTTGCATTTGTAGGAATGAAACTTGCCTGAATAAGCTCCTCGTTCCATCCATCATTATTAGAAAAGAGATAAGCCTCTACTCAACCTTGTAGGCTTGGAGGCACTTGGAGAGGCACACAACTCCCTTTGAAAGCCAAGGGTCACCTATTGAAGATTATAAGCTCATACATTCAATAGTCAAGAAGCTATTTCACATTTCTTTAATCTTTACAGTTAGTTATTGTAACTACTTGTATAAAAGATCAGTATAAATACTCATCATTTACAAATTTTTTAGATACAACTACATCGCTTCAAGAAGAACTTGAAATATCTGTAAAAGAAAAAGAGTCTGTGACTTAGTTTCAATAAAACTCTCTCCTTCCCGTGGACGTAGGCTTTAATAGACGAATCACATACATCGATGAGTATTTTTCTTCCCTTTCTTCTCATCGTCTACAAGATAGCACGATCGTTTACCATTTTCTTCATATCGTCTCGAAGATCGACCGATCGTCTACCTTTTCCTTCAGCAATTGTCTACGTGATTGCATGTTCGTTTACCTTTTCCTTCTGCCATCGTCTACTCGATTGCAAGACTCCTCCATTGTATACTTAAAGCAGTTGCACAGATCAAACAAGAAAGTATTAGGGTTAGAAGAAAGTAAAGGAACATAGAAGGTGGAAAACGAGAGAGAATCAGAGAGCAAGAGAGAGAAAGAAAAATTAATTTGCATTAAACACCCATCAGAAAGAAGTCACTCTTTCAATTTTTCCATCAGACAAAAAGCAGTGGGAAAGACCACGTGTAAGGCATCAGCTGGAAAATCGTGGGCTCTTAATAACCAAGTTCTCTACCAACCAAAAGTTTTGGGGTAAAGAACTGGGCTCTTGGTTTTGGATCAGCAAAAAGGGCCTCACTTATTTCATCATTTGGGCTAAAAGTTTCATCATTCCACATAAGCATGCCCAACACCTATCGATTTGGATGATCTGCCCATTGCCCACCTTCCATTTATATCCTTTCTCGAACAAATATATTCCCCACAAGATACTCCTCCAAGCATATGAAGGGTTGTGGCCTAAACCTGCCATTAGAAATTTCTAGTTTTGAAGTAGTTACCTCGCAAGGCTCTTAGTAAGAAGGCTATTAGGTCTCTTGATAATCCTCTAACTTTGTTTTGCTAGCATAGCTTGATTAAAGATATGCAAGTTGGGAAAGCCAAGACTATTGTCCTCTTTCCTAATACACATGCGAGACCAACTACGCCAATGAACTTTAGATTTATTACTTGATGACCCCATCAAAATCTCGCATACACTTAAAAAATCTCATCACACAGAATTTTGGGGAGCTAAAAGCAACTCATCATATAGTTCGGGATAGCTTGTGCAACCGCTTTAAGCAAGACCTCCTTACGCTAGCTAAAAAGAGCTTCTCCTTCTATACTTGCAAGACCCTCAAAACCCACTCCTTAATAGCCTTGAACACCTTATTCTTATTTTTGGATAAGGCTATTTTTAAATATAGAAAATTGTTGAAAAATATTTTCAAATAAAGCAAAATTTCATTATATATCAGTGACACTGATAGACATCTATCAGTGACAGTGATAGACATTGATAGATGTCTATCACTATCTATTACTGATAGACAGTGACATTTTGCTATATTTGAAAATATTTCTAACAGTTTGACATTTAAAACAATTACCTATGGTAATATATTTATCAAGTAATTTTCAAAAGATTTTAATAATTGAAAATTGTAACAATAAAACAAAATCGTAAACTGAGTCACGTTTTCAAATTCCCATTAAAAAAATTCCCATTTTTGAACCTTAGGTGTTAGGGTCGCCACACGTGTGATACTCAAATGATGCATAACAAGTAATGCTATGGGTTAATTTCTTGAGATGGTCCAAAATTGAGAATTGCAGAGACCGGAGGCTCGAGGGTGAATGTAAAAGTCTAACATGACTCGCTTAAGATGGAAGAAATTTGCGTTAAAGTCACCAATGGTCTTAAGAGATTGACCTAAGTGAGCTGACAATGACTCAGGATCATGCGTAGCTCTTGGCCGACACAGGCTTATGGCTGACCCATATGGGTTGGCCAAGAGCATAGGATGATTATTACATGACTCTTGGATGACCCTCACATGACCATGAAAGAACGGTTGAAAATTGAATGGATGAGACACTTAAAAATCAATTCAATTATGGACTTAAGTGGTGATGTAATGTAACCACCTGAATAGTGGTTCAATGGTTACAAGAGTTACAAAGAAGACAATGATGATCGCTTCATCAAAGAGAGAAAAAAAAAAAAAAAGACAACAATGATGACCCTAAGTTTCATTTACAAAGTGATGATTCTATACTAGTAAAGTAGACTATTTGCCTTGGATACATTAAAAGCACCATTATTACTATCAAGTTACTCAAAAACTCAAGACTAACTTGAATTTAACATCACACGGGTGCACATAGTTGTTTATGTTTTGCAAGTTGAGTTGGATCTCTATTATATACAAATATACTTTTGATCTACTCAACCATTTTTGGTATCAATAAGTAAGAAAAGTACTCTTCTAATCCTTCTTTAAGCAAGCAAACTATTTTTTTAAAAAAATAAAAAACAACACGTTAGATATGAAAGGGGAGGTTCAAATCATCGACCTAAGAGGATAGACTTGAAGTTGGTAACAAGTATTTACTTATCGTGCTAAGTGTCTAATTTTTTATTGTGTAGTTCATTTCTAATCTTAATTATCTTTTTTTATAATATATGGGATGAGGATTGAACCTTTAATCTCAAGGCTTATGACACATATTCGATGCCAGTATAACTATACTCGTTATAGTTTTGACTCTAAGATTATCTAGTGATAGCAATAATATCATATTTAAAAAAATCAAAATAGTCCGCAATTCAATCTTTCATAGGTCTAATGAGAAATGATGTAATAGTTTTTTTTTTTTTTTTTGATATTTTTTTACCCCTTTAATTTAATCACCACGAAGAAAATATGATGTCTTGGTCCAAAAATGGGGACGTTAATCAGGAATTAATCGGATCCATAGAAATTAAATTACACTAACCCGAAGTTCAAGTCGTAACCAGGTCCGTTTAATTCTCTTTCTTTATAGATTCCACCTTTTATCAATAATAATAATAATAAATTGTTGAATACTATATAAAAATTTGAATAAGCAGTTAAATTTTGACTGACCAAACCCCTCTTTGACAAACCGTATTGGAGTTCGTTTGTAAAATCCTCAAAACTCTTACACATGAAACTGCTTAGTGAAACGCGTCAAAGGGCAAACATTACCATCAGTAGAGGTCGGATTCATTTTTGAAATTAACGAATGAACTTGAAACATTGTGTGAGTTGTCAGAACAGAACAATGTTTTGTCGGTTTAAAGGCATATTTTGAACAAAAACATGTTACCTTCTCTATTATTATGTAATACCAAGCTGTTTGGACTTGGCTGAGAGGCAGTTGTTGGTTTGTGTACTCATACAGACGGGCCTTTAGAGTTGAAAAGTCAGCCTTTTCCCACTGAAGTCTTGAACTCGAGAATCAGCGTCTTGATTCTTTCATTCCTGCTCTTTAGATCTCTGCTTTTCTATATATACATAGAAATTTGAACCCATTTTATTCAAATCAGTTGTTTCTCTCTTTTGTTCAACCTGATTTTTCCAGATTATTGATGAAATGGCTGCATTTAGAACTGCAAGCTTATTGTATTTCAAGAGTTCTTCATCTTCACTGTCGTCTTTCTATTCAACCAATTGCAGTGAAGGAGTTTGTAAAGCTACAATGAGTTCGAGTTCACCTATGTTTCAAGCCACTGCTGTGTCTCTCCCTAAGTTGCAAAGCAGAGGCTTGGTTGAGAAATTGGAAATGGGAAATGGGTTTAAGATTCCAACTTTTACTGATGCAGTTGCTGATACACGTTTAAACAGTGGTGTTGCGAGTCGCTCGGATCCTGTCATGACTGCGAAGTTGTATGCTGTTATGGAGGCCATAGCTGATCGAGTGGAAATGCATCGAAATGTTGGGGAGCAACGTGACAATTGGAACCGACTCTTACTAACTTCCTTGAATGCAATTACTCTTGGAGCTGCAACGATGGTCGGATTGGCAGCTGCAGCCATGACCGGTGCACCAATCACGGCACTAAAGATGTCATCGATGTTGCTGTATTTAGCAGCCACTGGAATTTCGGTGGTGATGAACAAGTTGCAACCATCCCAACTAGCTGAAGAACAGAGAAACGCTGCAAGATTGTTCCAGCAGCTTCATTGTCAGCTTCAATCCAAACTCTCTGTGGGAGATCTTAACAACAACCAAGTAGAGGAAACAATGGAGAAAGTTTTGGCTTTGGATAGAGCATACCCTCTTCCTTTATTAGGATCCATGATTGAAAAATTTCCCACCACCGTGGAGCCTGCAACTTGGTGGCCTCAACAAAAGCAAATGCATAGACATAAAGAAGCAAGTACAAAACTCAATGAAAATGGCTGGGGTAGAATCCTAGAAGAAGAAATGAGAGAAATTGTTCGGGTACTAAAGAGAGAAGATCTGCAAGAATACTTGAGATTGAGCCAAAAGGCCCTGAAAATCAACAAGATTCTAGCAGTTTCCGGTCCATTGTTAACCTTGGTTGGAGCAATTGGGTCTGCTTTTGTAGGCTCTTGTTCAGGGGCTTGGCCTGCTTTGCTAGGAGCTGTTGCAGGATCTATGGCGAGTGTTGTGAATACAATGGAACATGGTGGACAAGTTGGAATGGTGTTTGAAATGTACAGGAGCAACGCAGGTTTCTTTAAGCTCATGGAAGAAACAATCGAATCAAATGTAAATTCGAGAGACGTTGGGAAAGGGGAGAATGGAGAAGTGTTTGAAATGAAGGTCGCTTTACAATTGGGGAGGAGTTTATCAGAACTCAGGCAATTGGCTTTATCAAACTCCAGAGAGGAATTGGGAGAGTTCGCAAGCAAGCTTTTCTAAGTTCCTGTATTTCAAGTTGACTTGTAAATCAAGATGACACAAATATATTATTTGATTCATTTGTTTTCTATCTCCATCTCCAAATATACAGCCACTCTGTATATATTTAAATCAGCAGAGATACTAAAAAAGCAACTATACAAGCTGTGTCTATAAAAGATGAAACAGTAGCAAGCATTTACAATCTTGGGTTTTTCCCTTTTGCAGGGAAGCTCTAACCGCATTTAACACTTCCATAAATCCATGAACATAAACTAAAGTTAAAGGTTCGATTGAAACAAAAGATGGCTCATGTGTATAAACATCGAAGGCAACCGAACAAAGCCACCAAAGGAAGGTCTTCTTTATGCAGCCTCCGCAAATCCCACTCTCAGCTTGCCAGAATCAAAAACTGTATGGTAGCGGCCCATGAAGACATCTCCCAAGATCCTGTGGCCAATAAAAACAGATAATGAGACGGAACTATGCTTTGAATTATTCTGAAAGCAAAATAAATGGTTAAGACATATACCAGAGGGGTCCGCGAGGAGGAGGAACATCAAATGCTGTAAATCCACTGATGCACTGAGCTGCAGCACCCTCACCCACCTTGAGTATATACTGTTCACATTGCTCGCCATTTTAGAGGGTTGGTAAAAACTAGTGTAATATTGAGGAAACACTAAACAAGCATTATAATTTTTCCATGATCTCCGGTTTCAACATCTAAGAAGCTGTATAACCAAATGAAGAAAATAGTTCTACGTCTGGAGAAAAAATTCTACGTCCAGCAACTATTTTCTCATTTTTATGGTATTTACCTCTTCTGGGGCAAGGTCAAAAACTTTGCCACCAATGGTGAAGGAAACACCAGGCATGGAAGAAAGGTTTCCACAGTCGACTGCTGATTGTCCCATTGGACTAGGCATACGATCACATAGCTGCAGGGGAGTTGATTAGTTGAGTCAAAGAACAAATATTCTAAAGGATCTGTAAAATTCTTAAAAGTATGAGATTCTATCCACCTCGTTGATGTAGTTTATTATGCGTTCTTTTGTTTGATTCTGACGAAGTTGATTTTGCATCCAGACAACTGTCATCTCACATACAGAGCACATAGCATCCCTTAGACCATCAGATGATTTACCAGCATTCACATCTACGACACTCTCGATTCCCATACTACACGAACAACATAATTTCAGGGATCAGTAGATTCACTGTAAATATATGTGCGTGATTTCATATAGCAGGAACACTGTAATTTGTGGTACTACAGAAAATCATTTATTATGCCTTACCTAACTCCTCGAGTTCCATCAAAAGTACACAACTTAATTTGAGAACAGATCTTCTTCGGATCTGCCTGTTAGCATAAATGCTAGAGGTAAATAATCTATAGAAGGTATAAAGATTGGGAGCAGAGTATAAGACCAAAATGCTACGTTAAAAATTGAGAAGTTAAAGAGAAGTTAAAAATGATAGGATTAACTTGCCTCAGATAAAAGCAAATCCATAATAGTTTGCCCATATTGTTGAACAACAGCCTTGCATTCCTGGCTCATGACTCCTTTAGCCCCAATGGCATGATTGATCATGGTTATAATAGTCTAAAAGAGAAAAGCAAACAATGGGAGTCAGTAGCCCATTTAACCCAACTGCAAAGTCCATCGCTGCAGTTTTGATCAATCATGGATACTTTTGCACCAAAGGCTAAAAGATCTTGATGTACAAGGGTGTGAAAATATATTTATACAGAGCACCAAATTAAAACCTGAAATCTTAGGTTAAAAAGCATCCAGAAGCACAAGACATTTTATTTTAATTAAAAAAAAAGGACTTTCAACTTATTGATTAAAAAAGTGTCATGCAACATGGTAATATATGTAAAGCCAGTGAAATTGCAGATTACAAGGAAAAGTTCAAGTCTATGTACGCACAGTTGGACCAGCCAAAAGTGAAGTTCCAGAATCTGCTATTGCTGAGCAACCACCTTCACAATATCCTGAATTAACAATTTTCTTTAGTCATAAGCACATAAATGCAGATTACAAATCATCCCATATTGCAGAAATAATAAAAAAGAGAGAAAGAAAATGAAAAACTATCTCCTTTCTTTTACATTCTATTAACTTTAGATGTATTATAATTAATAAGTGATTTGGAAACACACCAGTTGGTTCACCATCTATGAGAACATCGCCCATGTCAAACTACAAATCAGAAAGAAAAAGTTAAGCATGGTGAGTAAAAAACAAAACGAACAGGGATGTATGAGATGGTGACTTAGAAACCAACCTGCCAATAACCTTTCTGTGTGACAGGAACATAAATATGCTTGCCCTTATAATGCTTTGGGTCAACCCCACCAAACACAATTTCGCCTCCTTCCTCCTCCTCAGTGTTGCGATTGAGCCAAAAGGAAAAGACTGGTTCCTTAACAAGACCTTGTTCAACCATGTTATACCTGGAAAGAAAATTACAAACGACTCATTTAAGCTCTATGACCAAAGAGGAACCTTAAACAATAATCTGTAATGTTGGATAAACATATCCTACCATACTGGGACAGCATTACCAACTGCGATCTCTTGAAAACCAAGTCCCAACAAGCCATCAAACTTAGCCACCAGAAACGTAAGACTAGGTTCTCTGGTTGCTTCAATGAACAACTGAAAAAGACAATAACAATATGTAACAAATCATTGATATACCAACAATTTATTTGATATAAAAATAGTTAATGCCGGAAGTTACCTGATTCTTTACTACTAGGTCTCCAACTTTGACATTGTCATAACTAAAGAAACCAGAGACTGCTCCAGTGCCATATCGAATTGAAGCAGATGTCCCTGCACAATGTCCATATACCAAATTATTTTAGAATGAAAGTACAAACTACAAACATCCCCCCAGTTCAAAATAAGTACCGATAATTAAAATCCAATCTAGCACATGGAATTGGGGAAGTACCATTTTCCTTGTATGTACTTGAGCGGCTTGACTTGTATCTGGCATGGAAATGACAAGCCACCTACATAAAAAAAAAAAAAAAAAGGTTGAGTGTGTGGCCCTTAATCGAACTGGTGCACTCCAAAAAAATATATCATTTCTTCAATGCGACAGATTCTTACAGAAAACAAGCACTTCGCGGAAGGCACCCACAGATTGGAGCTGCCCGTGTCAAAAATCACAGTGAACTTTTGTGGGGGTGTACCAATGGCAATCTCACCATAGTACTGAGCATCCAGGTAGTTCTTTAACGCAACAATATCAGTATCAGAAGATTCACCAAGATTACCATTGGGGTTATACTTCCTATAAGCAGCTTTCAAAATCTCTGCATCCTTGGATTCAAGGCGGGCAGCTAGCCGGTTCTCTGGGTCTAACTTAATCTTCTTTAGTCCAACTCTAAGCAAACCATCTTTCGATGCAGACGAGACAATATTAAATGAAACCAACAAGAATAAACACAAGAAAGCTGCTTGGGAGTGATACGAAGCCATTGGTAACCTATAAGTCCAAAGTGAAGTTGAGAAATCATGAAACTTATAGTCCCTTGATGATTATTGATAAGAAAACAAGCAGGAAACAAAACCATAGAACATTGAGATTTTCTTCCAGCTAAAAGTCAAGACTCATAGGGAGGGGATGAGAAAACAATAAGATTAGACCAGATAAATAACATTGGGATTCTTTGAAATTTCAAGAAGTAAAATAAATTATAAACATATCACTAAAAACCTGCTACAAATCAAGTTGGACGAGCCTTATCCTAATAGCTTTTAACATAAAAAAAAAAAACACAGAACATAAATAAAGAAATGAAAAAACCTAATCAAACGAGCCCTAAACTATTGAATTGACTAATTACATTAAAAACAATGTTTCAAAATCAAGTTTCAGATGATGAACCTCTTAAATTGTTCTGGATTGAGGTTAAAAAATAAAAAACAAAAATATATCCAAAGAAGGTAGACCAGATTAATCGACCAAGTCTCCAACACAAAATTAAAGAGAAACCTTATAACGATAAAATCGTTTGGGACATTACGCTCCTACGTCCTAACTAATGATTCAATCCAACAAAATCCAGGGAGCCTCAGGAGAAAAGAAAATTATGATCTATACGAAATTGCAGAACATAGGAAGAAAAAGAACCCTTGAAATGATACGGTCAAATGGCATAACAAACACAAACACATGCAAAAAAACCTTAAAAATCAAAACCTAAGAACATGATCAGCATCCGACAAATCACGATCATCGAAATGGTAATCGGATAACAATAAACCGAACAAGGGATAGACAAAAACAAAAAAAAAAACAACGATCACATTATCAAAACAACAAACCACAAATCCCAATTCAAAAAAGTAAACAAATCCCAGTTACCGGATGAAGTAAACAACGAAGTCCAAATAACAAAACCAAGAACAAAATGTAAGAAAACAAAAAGAACCCACCAGAACAGGGATTTCAAACGAACGGGAAAATTAGAGAGTTGGTACGCGAATCTACGTCTTTATAGAACGAAAGAGGAATAGACGGAAGAAAGAAGCGAATGTAAACCGACCTGTCCACTCCAAAAATCAAAGCGGACCCAACTCATCAACCAACCGGTTCCGATTCAAGGGTTTGAAACAAAGGAAAGAGGATGGATTTCATCTGGGCCGTCCATTTTGGAAGGGGCAGAGTTGTCATTTTGTTGCCGGATTCCTGTAGAGTCGTCCACGCTTCGGACCGGAGGGTTTTTGAATACTCGGATCCCGAAGAAAAGCATTTTTCGCGGGTTGATAATCTACTGCAACCAGAACTAGACATACTACGGTGTTCCCGTTTAATATTGACCGTTGATCTTGCGATGAAGGGATCAGAGATTATGTGAATTAAAATAAATAGGAATTGTTACGTGTCCGAAAATAAGGCAATGTGTTGGTTAGTCGAGCGGCGACGTGCCTTAGGCTGACATGAAGGGGAATGGCTGAGGAGAATATTTATTGTGTGCTTCTTTGTGTATGGGAATCTATGGTGTGACCTTATAGCTAAGGTTGATATATTCTCATCAAACTTTAATAAATACAAATCTCCCTTTTTGACATTTGGTTTTGAAGACTTTTTAAGGTGAGAAGATAAATCACTTCTTTTATTCCTTTCTTTATTTACAAAATTCTATCTATTTTGAGCTTTAACTATTCTAAAAACAGCACATGTGCGGAAAAAAAAAACCAAGAAAAACTTTTTAAATGGTTTTTTTTAATCATTTCATGCCTATACCATAATTTGCCATCAATTTTATATTCGGTTTATTATTATTATTTGTATGGTATTGTTTAGGGTGAAATTATGATCAGGTCGTGTTTAAACCTAACATGAGACTCAAAGTCCAACTGTTAAGTAATTATCACAAGCAGAAACTAAAATAAGCATAACTCAACTGACAGATATTCAATTCCTTCTGCTCTCATCCCATATATTGTCAGGATATATATACACATTTATATTTATATACTAATTAGAAAAGAATCAACCTAGATTGTTCTATCTTGAATGGGTAAGTCCAAACCCATCGAATATAACCAAGGGCAAAAGGTTGAGCTTTAAAAACGAGCCTAAGGGAATTAAACCTTACATAGCGACCTTAGAGGTTGAGCCTTAACTAGGTTGATCCAAACCCTTAGGTTGAGGTGTGAGGGGGGAATCACGAGGCATGAGGCTCGAACATGGTCCCATGTCGTCCATGAAAGCCCAAATCCAATTCCTGCACAAAGAAAAAAGATGCAAACTTTGAAGGCACGTCCACAATATTCACAATCTATGATTGAAGTTACTCATAGGTTTGATATTTGCTATAATCATTGGAGTGTGTGTGGCTTAAATAGCACCATAGTGGTGAACTACAAAATTTCTTTTGAATGTATAATTTGATTATGCTAATAAATTTATTTTTTATTCAAATTTTGGCATCAACAAAATATTTGCTTGAGTTCATTTTTTTCCTATATAATGTTTGTAGTTAAATCATAATAAAGATTGGGTAGAGATATTTTTTAAAAAATAAAAACTACGATTTTTAAAATTTTCAAATAATTTAAAGTAAACAAAATATAATTTGTAACTTAAATGGTATAAAATGTTGAATAATTATCTTCAAATATTTGGAAAAAAAAATACCATGGGAAAATTACCAAAAATTTGTATCAAATAATACAAATGGGGAAAAAACTTATCCTATATTCCACGTTTGGAATATTTGCTAATATAGCAACTATTGACCGGTCAAAGTATTAGTTTTTTAAATATTCCAAAGTTAACCTCTTTTTCCCTTTATTAACTTTCCTTTTTTACATTTTCGATTTCATTGTTTTCAGGGGTCCATCTTTGTTTCAAGTGTAAAAACGTACGATGAATTCAAAATTTTGAAGCTCTCCGATTTGAAATCATGATGCTCTCCGTTTCAATCTCTTTGATTCAATTCGTGCGTTTGTTTTCATTTTCCCTATTGCATCTTAAACTGTGAGTTATTTTATTTTGAGTGTTCTTTTTTCTCGATTTTGTTTTTTATTTTGTTTTTCGATTTCTTTAGCTCATTTACTCTTTTCTTTCTCTTTTTCTCAAGAACCTATACTGAAGCCAAAAACATCATTGATTGAGGAAGGAGAATGATTGAAGATTGGAAGGAGAATGATTGAAGAAGAAATGAGAATTCACATGATAACAGTGCAATCACAACATTGCAGACACAGGTAAACATGATGATAAATTTGTTACAAGCAATGCTAATGGCACAAACTGGTCTTAGAAGTGGATAGGTGAATGTGGTCATGCATGCGGCTAATAAGAGTTGTGTCATATGTGAAGAAGCACATTCATTTGAAAGGTACCCACATAATCCACAATCTGTTTGCTTGATCAAGAATAACTCATTTTCTAATACGTACAACCCTGGTTAGAAAAACCACTCAAATTTCTCATGGGACGGAAATCAGTAGCTACACACCAACCACCATGGCATTCCAAACGTAGCCAGAGATGGACCACCTGGGTTCCATCAAGGGAGAACTGACATTCTCAAATGCCAAGCTCATCTCAACCATCAACTTTTTCACCATTAGAAAATATTTTGAAAGAGTATATCCAGAAAAACGATGTGGTGCTACAAAGCCAAGCGTCATCCATTCGAAATCTTGAACTTTTGTATATGTGTTGGATAAAATTCTATCAGGTACATGATGAATAAACCACTATCAAATATATGTCCAATGTAATTCTATTAGGTACATCATGAATTCTATCATTGATAGACAATGATAGAAGTTTATCAATATCTATTAGTGATGGTCTATAAAAAAGAAACATGATTGTAAGCTCCATTTCACTTGGGGAAAGAACTGCTCGCTGGAAATTATTTTTAATTGTAAGTTTAATCCAAGAAAATATACAACGTTATTCTGTATCATGGTTGGTCTTTGCTCTCATTGAGTCCCCTCGACTTCACAAGACATCCCGATATTTATACAATATCTACTACTTTTTGAATTAGCTATTGGACCTATTTATGGAGCTTTATTTATGGTTTATTTTGTGTATGAAGAATGAGGACGTTCAACCACCATTTTTTTTCAGAGCTATTTACAAGAGTTTAAGAGTCCTTTGGAGCATTTTTGCAAGAGTTTGGATGTTGATATTGTCAATTTGCTTATCTTAAACTATTTTTTGGTTTGACATAAATATATTTAAACTATTTAAACTACTATCAGTGTCTATCAATGTTTAAATATATATTATATACTTTTGAAGTCTATCAATTCCATAGTTTACTGATATATATTGATAGACTTATTCTAGTATCTATCAACTCTAAACTCAATTACAATAATGCTATAATGCTTATAGTTTTGATGCCAAAACTGAATCAACCATGCATAATCCTAATGTTGCAACAACTTTTACATAAAAAATGAAATCAATATATAAACTTTAATAACCAAAACCGATATACTGTATCATATGGTAAAGAAGAAACACTGACTTTAAAATTGACCATTAAACAAGTTCAGTATCAATATCCATGATCAGTTCATCAAGTATCTTCATTTTCAGAATAGCAGAAAAATAAATTACTCTCTATTAGTGATATACACTGATTGAAAGATAATGTATATCAACACAATGGTATATCAATGTGTATAAATGATAGACACTGATAGAAATCGATCAGTGTCTATCAGTGTATATCAGTGTTTGTATAAATGGGTATATCACATGTTTCTATTGGGATTGGTGTCCTAATTCTCCCGAAGTCTCGTAGTTTTTAAACTGTACACATTGTTATGAATAAAATAAGAATTATTTTATTTGGTATTTACTCATAGCCAATAAACAAAGTTCCATGGTTATTGTATGTAAACTTAAGCATGTATATGAGATATACAAGTGAATCATGCCTTAAGTGATAACTTAAATAGGTCTGTAGTATAAGGATTAAGGAGGGATACCTGATCCTGGTGACACTACAAACACGGCCCGCTTTGTAGAGGTTTGCAAGTGTTGTGAACTACTACAGACGATATATTCCAACCATTCATGTGGAGACATGCGAGTGGGGGTGTCCTATACAAAGAGTTTGTATAAGACATAACCACGAGATGAATAGTTTATTTATATAACGTCGTTCATACTTGAGACTTACATCTCACCTAAACGACCATAGGTGACATGACCTCAATCCTGAATATTTTGGGAACTCCTACCTTTGAGGGCAGTCTTTTGATTAGTATAAGTGAGAGTGCCAAATTGCCAACTCAACATGCCTACCTTTTTGGGGATTTGTCTGATTTGAGAGTTGGGAACTCAGTTACACAAAATGAAACTCACTCCTTCCCTGAAGCAGGGGTAAGTAGATAGATTGCTCCCTTAAGGGCTGATTCCGGGTCTTGAACATAGTGGCCACAACTTCTCTTTGGAAGAGAGGACTTAGTCATAGTAGGACTATGACTTATATTCATTAGAGGGATCAGTGGTACTTAAGAAGTTAGATATAACTACAGGAGCATAACGATTATTGGCCCAGCTGTACTTATGAGCAACTTGTGAAGGGTTATCACACTGTTGATTGGTTAATATGGACACAAAATATATCTATAGTAAGAAGAGTGCAGTTGTCAGTCTTTTGTGGAGTGTTTGGCAGTTAACTGATGGTGGATCCCATGACTAAAGAGTTTAGTTAGTTATTCACGTACTGTTGGAGCTTCAAGCTATAGGTCCATATGGTCCCCTTGGTAGCTCAATGGATTCAAGTTGAGAATCAGTTCTCGATGTTGATTTGAAATGTTCAAATTGACAAGAGAAAATTCGATTATATATGATACGATCGGTGTGATGTAATATACATCAAGTGAAGGATTAATGTAAATGAGATTTACATTAAGTACCATGAAATAGAAAAAGAACTATGGTTGTATGTTTCATTAGATGAAATATTAAAACTATAGGTTATAAATATGATATGGTAAGTTGGTTATCATATATATTTATAATAATATTAATTATTAGATAATATATCTTTTTCTTTAATAACCAATTGAGTGGGAGGTTATTGGTGGTTTCATGGTAACCGTGAGATAAAAGAAAAAATATTTTCCTAAATTTAGTAGATTTAGAAAGAGTTTCCATTCTCGAAAAAACTAATAGTTTGCTGTCAAGTGAATGGGATTCACTAAACGATAGTTGAAGAGAGACTAAACGATCGTGGAGTGACACTACACGATAGATCATTCAGTTGGTCATCTTCTAAACGATAGCGGGGCTTTTGCTATACGATAGCTTACCATCTTCTAAACAATTGAGCATTCGTCTATACGATAGACTATTGTCATCTTCCACTTGCTTAATCGTCTACACGATTGTCATTCCTCCGGTCTCTTCCTCTAACCAAGTCCACATAGAGCCCACACTTCTGGATTCTCACACCGAGAATACCAAGGTAGCCATTATGGTGGTGTCTTACTCAACTCGACTGGCTCGAGGTTTTGGAGGCCGTTCGTTGAGTTTGTGATCTTGGAGATCGTTGAGTTCGTGTTTGCTGATTGATCGTGCTGTGTTGCGGTCACTGTGTTCAAGCATTCATGTGTTGCTGTTTTGGAGACTGATAGAGCATTTGTGATTAAGGAAGTGTGAAACATGAGTCTTCAAAGATATGATACTTTATCCTTTGATCTTATTGAAAAGCATACTGTAATTTCATATTGTGCATGACCTGTAAGTTTTCGTTTCATGACTGTATATGTTCAATTTCGAATGGAATTTGGAACAATCATTCCGCTGCTCATGGAAATCCTCATGCCTGATTTCCTTCAGTTTCAATCTAGAAAAGGAATATAAACAAAAAAAATTCAAGAATTTTATTCATATAAAGGTAGCATTCCATTCACTTACAAACTCAATAATTGAACCAACCAAGGGCAAAAATAACTTTCATAAGTTCTAATATCAATCTATTTGACAATACAAGGGAAAAATGCAATTATAATGATTACATCATTGACTAATTAGGCGAAGTTTGCAAGTCCTAGAATTGTGACCTTTAGAATGACAATGACTACATCTTAATGAACTACTTTTAGCTTCACCTATAGATGGAGTCTGTTGTTTGTTAGGTCTTCCTATTGAACGTTTAAAAATAGGAAGTAATGCTCTAATGCCATCATCTAAAACCCTCAAATTTGAATAGACTCCAACAGGTCGAACACAACCCATATATGTCTATGACAACGCGCTTGAGTAATAATAATTAGATACATAGGAATAAATATCCTTGTTAAGCAGCAGAAGAACAACAAGCACATGAGAGCATGAGATTTCTTCAAAATCCCATACTCGACAGCTACAAGATCCCAAATTAAGCTTGACTAGGAATTATTTATCACCATCCATTACTGAGTATTCAATGTTTTCAATAGGATGAACCTAATAAATAAAAATGGGAAAAGAAATCAGCACATTACAAACATACCAAACATACAAATAGATAAAAAGTTGTATAAATCTATCAACGTTAGGGTGATAGACTTCTATCATTGTCTATCACACTGAATACCATTCTCCTATCAATTTTATAAATAACACTTACCATGAAACTTCTTGATTGTTCATATTGGTTGCATAATATATTCTCTGCCCAATGAGTCAAAATTGTTGTTGTTGACAAACTAGCTTTCCTTTGATCATGAAACCATTTTTGCAGTAAACCTCTAATTGCATCGAGTAAACTTGCAACTGATGAATTCTTATTCTCTTTCAAAACAGAATTTACACACTCTAAAAGGTTTTGTTGTCATCATTTCATACCTTCTTCTTCGAGAATATGCACAAGACCACTTCTCAAATCCTACATTAATAAGGTAACTTCGAATATTTGGACAAATTGACTCTATAGATCTCATATTAAACTCGAAGTCATCAACAGTATAAGATTTAGCACAACTAAAGTAAAACTGGTTACTTAAAGGATCCTTGAACAACTTCAAATTTTGCATAACATGTTGAATGCACACAGTACTCAACATTGTTAACCACACTTAAGACACCCTTTAGAATGCTTAAATGTCAATCAGAGACAATGACTAAATGTTCTCTATCCCCTAAACTAGTTTGTATATTTTCAAAAAACCATTTCTCTGATACATCATTCTCAGAATCTACAATAGCAAACGCAAGGGGAAAAATATTATCGTTACCATCTAGTGTGGAAGCTGACAGTAGAGTACCAGCAAACTTAGACTTCAAAAACGTGCCATCAATGGATATGGTAGGTCTACAATACCTCCACCCCTCAATAGATGCACCAATAGCCATGAAGCAGAATTTAGAATGTCCATTTTCATCAATCTTTAAAGTAATGTACATTCCTAAAAAAATAAATGAAAACAATTATATTAGTCACAATGGTAACAAATCAATCATTATCTGTCATTGGTGGATAGACAGTTATAGATGGCTATCACAGTTAATTAGTGATAGACAATAATGCACATCTATCATTGATGGATAGTGATAGATATCTATCACAGTCCATCTATAGTACACAGTGATATAAATTTTATAAGAAGAATACTTCATTTGTAATAATACATGGATTCATTTCCTTCAAGCTAAATGATTCAGTTAAATCACCATTTAACGATCTAAATATATGTTCTTTTGTCCTCCAAGCTTTTTGATAACTAATATTAACACCAAGCTTAGTACAAGCCTTATGAGCAATATCTCTAGGAAGGGAGTGATTAGTAGAGATAAACCTAAAATCCTCTTTCAAGCAGTCCCCAATTACAGATGAAGAAGCTTGCCTATGACAACTTTGAGTTCTATTCATTGAACAATTATGGTCGAAAATATACTTTCTAAGCATCCACAACTCAATCTTCTTGTACTGAGATGCCCGAACATACCATTAACAGCCTTCTTGCAAACATTTCAACTCAAGCGACTTTGAATTTGACCGTGTAGTCCTAAATTGAAAATTCTTATTCACTACTATTACATAAAAACACTTAGACAGTATTTCTTTTCTTCCAAATACATCTGGTTTTTTCAAATCACCTTTAAAACCAACATTTCATATAACTTGATCATTTGAAGAACTAGAAGAAGAACATAAACATAGCAATCTATCACCACTTCCACCACTAATACCACTGCAAGATCCTTCTACAGAATGAAGACTAACATGAGCAACTAAAGGATGCCTAGCCCCTGAATCTTTAGCCAAAGACAAGTACCAAATGACATCCTTTATCTTCCATTATTTGGAATACAGATTGAATATTAGTTTGACCAAAATCCAATAATACCGATAAATCTATTGAATATCCAACTGAATTTCACCCAATATCAATCTAACTAAACCATTGAAGTCTATCATATCATCAATAAAAACTCCAACAACACTATAATTCTCATAAGAATTGTAATGAGTCCACTGTCCACCATAAAAAACGACTATAGGAATATTAATCATAGTATCAATTTACCGCAATAAAAGGAAAAGAAGATTATATAAGAAAAATGTTAATATGTATATAGCTTTATAACTTTATATTAGTGATAGACAGTGATAGAGATCTATCACTGTTTATAAGTGCAAAGCTCTATTATTAATAGATAGTGATAGAGTGCTATCACTAACTATCAGTGATAGAAAATGATAAAGCTCAATCACAGTATATCAATCACAATATATCAATCACAGTATATCAATCACTGTTATAGAGAGTGATAGAGCTCTATAACTATCTATCACTGATAGAAAGTGATAGAACTTTATCACTGTTTATCACTGATAGAACTCTATCACTTTGTATAACTGATAGATAATGATAGATATCTATCATTGGTAGAGAAATGTTCACATCTATACATATTCACATAAAAAACTATATATCTGCACAACAACAAATAAAAAATAAAGAATAATAAAGTGATAGAGTAGTAGACTTCTATCACTTCTGTTGGGATTGGTGTCCTAATTCTCCCGGAGTCTCGTTGTTTTGTAAAGATACACATTGTTCAATGAATAAAATAAGTTATTTAATTCTGACATTTACTCATATCCAATAAACAAAGCTCCTTGGTTATCTTATGTGAACTTAAGCATGTATATGTGATATACAAGTGGATCTGCCTTAAGTGATAACATAAATAGGTCCGTAGTATAAGGATTAAGGTGGGATACCTGATCCTGGTGACACTACAGATACGGCCCACTTTATAGAGGTCTACAAGTGTTGTAAACTACTACAGATGGTAAATCCTAACCATTCGTGTGGAGACGTGGAGCGTGTTGGGTTTTATGTCCTAAAACTCATGGTTTTGTAAACATTAGAACCTATTCTGGGAATTCGATAAAGTTGTTGTTGAATATATTGTTTTTTGGAAATCCAATAAACCCAAGTCCCTTGACTATTATATGAGTACTTGAACTTTATGTGGAGACATACAAGTGGATCAGGTTCAAGTAAATAGTCAAAATGATCTATAGTATATGAATAAGGTTGGGTACCTTATTCTGGTAACACTATTGGATGCGACCTACTCTATAGTTGTTACAAAGAGTTGTAAAGTGCTACATACGAAGTGATCCTAATTTGTGCATGTTGAGACATGAGGAGTGGGGGTGTCCACTGCAAATGAGTTTTGTGCAAGGTCGGACCACGAAATTTGTCACTCTTACTTTATAACGCTGTTTACTGTTTAAGACTGACTATTTCGAAGTGATGACCTAGGTAACTTAACCTTAATCCTGAGCTAACTATGAACTCCTGTTTGTTCGGGATTATCCTTTGATCTGCAAACGGTGAGAGTAGACCAATTGCCTCTGCTCAATAAGCTTACAATTTTGGGGATAAGATCGGATGAATAACTGGGAACATAGGGTGCAAGAGGGAATTCACTCCTACCCGGTTAGGGTTAGTAGAGAGGTTATTCCCTTCAAGTGCTGATTCTGGGTCTTCACCCTCTCATTGGCCTGAGAGGGATTCGATTTGTTGATTGGATCACAAATCAATTGTTCATTAGGGGATCAGTGGAACTTAAGGAACAATAGGTAATTTCGAGGGCAAAACAGAGATTCGACCCAGTCGTTATTACGAGCAACCTGTGAAGGGTTAACTTACTAATCATGGTTATATCGAGTGGACATAATATATCTACAGTGAGGGGAGTTCAGCTATGGGCTTTATTGGAATCACCCAATAGTTAACGAATGGGGGTTAGATCGGTCTAATGAGTTTAGTCGATTAATCTTGGATCGTTGGAGCCCATGATCTGTAGGTCCGCGAGGTCCCCCTACTAGCTCGTAAATGGGTACGCTTTAGGTTAGCTTGAGAAATTAATTTGAAACATTCAAATTAAATGGAATAAGAGAATAAATATTTAAATATGATTTAAATATATAAAGATGATTATTGTGCAAAAATTAATTTAAGAAAATCAATTTTTAAATTAAAATGATTTAAAAGTCATTTTTTTAAAAAAAAAAGAAAAATGAAAAAAATGTTTTACATGGATTGCACAAAGTGGAAAAAGGTTTTTCTCCATTATCATCATCTTTATGCTCACACACAAAGCATTTTTTTCTCTACTTTGATTCTCCAAGCATGAGCTGCAAGCCATGCACTCTATCTCTTTGCATGTTCATCTAAATATATAAAGAAGATTGAAATTGTTGGAGAAGATAGGGAATACATAATTCGGAGAGAAAAATCGCGGAGAAGAAGAGACTGTCTTCTTCAACTTGCTGCTGCTGTGAGCTTTTCTTGTTTCTCTACATCTTCAAGCTGTTCTTGAGTCCCATAACTCTGCCTAAAGCTCCAAGAGCATAGTAGGGAAGACTTTGAGGTAGTTCACATTGATATCAAATGAAGACAGCAGCTGAACAAACATTTTCTTGGAGAGTTCATCAAAGGTATGTTCTGAAAACCCATTTTTATGAACAACATGCTTTAGTTTTTGCCAAAATTCGTGAATTAGAATGCTTATGGATCCTTGATACTTCCGCTGCATGTTGTTTAACTCTTACAGAGCGGGGGTGTTCTGTACAAAGAGTTTGTATAAGACCTGGACCACGAGATGACTAGACTCTGTATATAACGTCGTTGATATTAGAGACTTGCATCTCACCAAAACGACCATAGGTGACACGACCTCAATCCTAAGTGTTTTGGGAACTTCTGCCTTTGAGGGCGATCCTTTGATTAGTATGGGTGAGAGTGGCCAGATTGCGAACTCAACATGTCGACCTTTTTGAGGATTTTTCTAATTTGGGAGCTGGGAGCTCAGTTCACAAGATGAAATTCACTCATTTCCCGAAGCAGGAATAAGTAGAGAGATTGCTCCCTTAAGAGCTGATTCCGGGGCTTGAACATAGTGGCCACAACATCTCTTTGGAAGAGAAGACTCAGTCATAGTAGGACTATGACTTATGTTCATTAGAGGGATCAATGGTACTTAAGGAGACAGATGTAACTATAGGGGCATAACAGTTATTGGCCCAGCTGTACTTACGAACGATCTGTGAAGGGTTGTCGCACTACTGATTGGTTAAGATGGACACATAATATATCTGTGGTAAGGAGAGTTCAGCTGTCGATCTTTAGTGGAGTGCCTGGCAGTTAATGGATGGTGGATCCCGTGATTAAAGAGTTTAGTCAATTATTCACATACCGTTGGAGCTTCGAGCTATAGGTCCATGAGGTCCCCTTAGTAGCTCAATGGATTCAGTTGAGGATAAGTTTTTGGTGTTGATTTGAAATGTTCAAATTGACAATAGGTACTTTGATTATATATGATATAATCAGTATGATGTATAAGATACATCTAGTGGAGGATTGATGTAAATGAGATTTACATTAAGTACCATGGAATGGAAAAAGAACTATGGTTTATATGTTTCATGAGATGAAATATTAAAACTATAGGTTATAAATATAGTATGATAAGTTGGTTATCATTTATGTTTATAATATTATTAATTATTAGATAATTAGTTCTTTTTCTTTTTAATAACCAAAGTAGTGGGTGGTTATTGGATCATGGTAACTGTGAGTTTAAAAGGAAAATGGTTTTCCTATTTTGAAAAGAAGTTTTACAAATGAGTGAAAAGGTTCTGAGTTTTCTCTCTCACAAAAAAGAAACTCACGAAGTCGTCAAGTAAATTTGGATTTACTAAACGACGGTTGGGTGAGCTAAATGATCGTGCAGTAGCGAGCTAAACGATCGTGCAGTATTTACTAAACGATCGCATTGTTTTGCTAGATGATCGCTGGCCCAAGATAAACGATCGTACAGAGTCTGTAGGCGACAGATCGAGCTAAACGATCACATAGCTTTTGCTAGACGATTGCTTAACTTTATCTAAACGATTGGGGATCGACCTATGCAATAGGTCTCTGCCATTTCCCCATTGCCCAGTCGTGTACGAGATCGTTGTTTCCTCCTTCGTCTGCCTTATACCAAGTTTGAACAGAGCCCACCCTCTGGATTCTCACATCGACAATACCAAGGTAGCCTTATTGGTGGTGTCAGACTCAACTCGACACCGTCGAGGTTTTTTGGAGGCCGTTCGTGGTGCTGCAGAGGAGTTTGTTCATGTTGTAGAGGAGTTCATGACCGAGGAGATTGTTGAGAACGAGCACAAAGTGTTCGTGCTGTCTCTTATACACATCTAGATGTGTATAAGAGACAGGTTTAAGGTAGCCTTATTGGTGGTGTCAGACTCAACTCGACACCGTCGAGGTTTTTTGGAGGCCGTTCGTGGTGCTGCAGAGGAGTTTGTTCATGTTGTAGAGGAGTTCATGACCGAGGAGATTGTTGAGAACGAGCACAAAGTGTTCGTGCGGTGTTGCAGTCGTGTAGATCGGGCATTCAAGGTTGCTATTGTTCGAGCATTCGTGTGCATCGGAGTGTGGAAATGCTTCTACTATTGTGCGTAGAGTTTGATCTCTTTATGCATTTGTATTGTTCATGCTGTAATTTCTGCATTTGAATTGTATAACCGCTTGTTTAGAGGTCGACTGGAAATGTTATGTTCATTCATGATTGTAATTTGGAATAGTATTGTTCCGCTGCTCATGGAAATCTCAGTTCTGATTTCCTTCAAATGGTATCAGAGCCAGGTTATCTGATATTCCAAATTATAGATTTGAAATGAACACTTTTTACAGTCGCGATGGGTTTCTGCATTTGTAGTTAACTGTTTTCTGCATTTGTGGATGAAATTGATGAACTTTTTGGATTTTAAATTGCCTTTTTGTTAAAGCTTTCAGTATTACAAAGTGTTAATTGTACGGGCCCTTGTGTTTTTGGACGAAATCAACTTTGCAATCAAGTCTGTAATTCGAAAAGTTCGAGTCGTTCGTGATGAAGCTTCGACGCATGGCAATGCAGTTCTCAACAAAGAAGAAGACCAAGCGTTAGTCGGATCTATAGCCTCAGTTAAATGATCGTTAGGATTTAACTAAGTGATCGTTTAGATATTTTTTCTAGACGATCGTGTAGTATTTTCCAATCGTTCGTTTAGCCAATGCTAAGCGATGGGGTAAATTGTTTACCATATCACGTAGCGTTGGTTGCGCGATCGTAGATGATCGTAGTGGGAGCATACGATGCTCGTCGTTTGGTAGAAAGCGCGCTAGACGATCGTGTAGTTAGTAAGCTTCATCGCTTAGTTACTACCTATGCGATCGCACGTATGCAATATGGAGATGCTAGCTAAGCGATCGCTTAGGCGATGGTGCTTTGTGGCATCGTAGTCGCTTAGACAATCACGGAAGGCGGGCATTTTGCAGAGCGTGCTAAGAAATCGTGTACTTCAGGCTTCATCGCTTAAAAAAGGTACACAATCGTGTAGTAATAGCTAAACGATCGTTTAGATTTTTCTATACGATCGTATAGTAAATGCCAAATGATCATTTAACTCTGGAGCGCTGATAATGGGCAGAAATGCACGTTATCATAGTACTAAGTTCCTAAACAATGTTGGATTGCATTGATGAAATATGTTAAATTGCGTCCATTAAGCATAATTCTATAATATTGCGGTCACACGCATCTAACGCATTAGAGCAGTTGATCTTTATATTTTTGTGCAGAATATGCGTTAATGCAATGCAGAGATTGCGATCATAGGAATACACTGGTCGAGCGTAACTTCACCGCAAGACTTTGCATTGATCGTGCTCGCAAATGTTCACCCAAAAAGAATCACCGTAACTTGGTCGGCGCAACATGGTGGGCACATCTGGGTGAAAGGATAATTAAGATCGATGGGACAGAAAACTGACGGTAGTCGGATCCAAATTAAGTTGACAGCCGATAACGGTCACAAAATACATTCAGCTTTATCGGTGACAATTATCTGGTGCATCAATCAGGAATTAAAGCTGTCCCATCTGTACAACCAGGAGAGAGAAGCCACCTTTCACCATGGAAAATCTATAAATACCAAGTGCATTCTTCAGAGAAGGGGTTAAGTAGTCAATTACTTCATCACATGACAAATTCACACCTCTGTCCATAGTTCTCTTCCATTTTAAGGCGGACGTGAGGAAGAAGGTGTGCCGATAGTTCATCTCGGCAAGCTTGGGAAAGCACTGGAAGCTCCAAGACAGAGAGAGAGCCGACGCCTGTGGAAGCGGGAACATTTGTAGATCAGAATAGACATTCAGTGTAAAAAGCCTCGGTCAACAAGGAATTGCTACCAGACTCTCTACCTTTATTTTTCATTATCATTTTTACTCAGCTCAGTTATAAGAATGGAATGTCTTTCTCTATATTTGTTCACTCTCTGTTATTTAAGCATGAGTAGCTAAATTAGTGAATGGGTTGAGAAGTAGTTAGCTAGCATAACGAGAGAATCTTCATCTTTGCGATTATCTTGTTTATGTATGCTTCAGTTGTCTATTAGAGATACTCGGGAGGGTAGTTTAAAGACAGGATCTAGACTTAGGAAGGTCAGGTCAAAATCTAGGTTTTGAAGAACCAGATTAGAACGCATAAACGGGAGATATGTGCTTAGGAATGAGCACTATTTGTTATTAATGCATCGCATGCATCTTAGCAATAAGGTATGATTGTATGCGGTCACCTTACTTTCATGCATTTTGCATCAATGCATAAGACAAGAGTAGAGACTTAGGGATAAGCTTTATGGACATTTTACATTCAACACATGCATCCTAGACTTAGGAGCATCGCATTTATACTGGGAAATGACTTGCTGTGCATGGTTGTAACATGGTTGCAAGGTCTGACGCATTCCCAAGTAATGCCAGCTAAAAGACCTTCTCAACCCGTTCATCGCATACTCATTGCATCTATCAACGCAACTATCTTTCTCAAATCCCCTGCCTTTACTTACTTTTTTCATCAACACAACAACACACTCAAAACTTATTATTTACTTAGTTACCACAAAGTGTAATAAATATTCCCAACATAACTATTTTCACAAGTCCCTGTGTTCGACCCTGGACTTACCAGGAAACTCAGGGGAATTTACACTTGAATTCCGTTGGGGAAACTTGAGTACAAAACACAATTCATCAATGCATATCATCCATATTTCCATCCAATAAAATAACGCATCAAGTTTTTGGCGCCGTTGCTGGGGACTTCGGCAAAATAGTTGTTAACGGTAATTTTTGTAATTTCTCTGCAGAACTCTCAATCTCTGGTGAACTACGACTTGAAGATTGAGAGAAAATTTCAAAGGAGACTACGAGACCGCCAACAACAACCACAATCTGACAAAGAAGAGATGGCGGAACAGCCTGGAGGTGGAGCACTAAATGATAATAATGTCATGGCGAATCCGATTTTGTTGGCAAATGATCACAATAGGCCCATTAAGAACTATGCATCGCCAAACCTCTATGATTTCTCTCCGAAAATCATGAAGCCTACCCTCGACGGAAGCAGATTTGAGATGAAACCGGTGATGATGCAGATGATGCAGACTGCAGGTCAATTCGGAGGAAGGCGTGGCGAGGATCCGCACGCTCACCTCCGAAGTTTTATTGAAATCTGCAATACTTTTGTGTTCTCAAACATCTCTGTTGAAGAAGTTCAACTAATGTTGTTCCCATTTTCTCTCTACGATCAGGCTAGGAAATGGGCTTATTCGCTCGAACCAGGAGAGATTATTTCTTGGGAGCAGGTAATGGAAAAATTCATGAAAAAGTATTTTCCACCTATCGAGAATGGAAGACGAAGAAAGCTTATTACTAATTTTGAACAAGATATGAACGAATCGCTCAGTGATGCCTAGGCAAGGTTCAAAAGATTGGTCCAAGATTGTCCGCATAATGGGCTGCTAGACTGCCTCCAAATGAAAATTTTCTATCACGGTTTGAATCCTGCTTCGCAGACCGCTGCCAATACGGTAGCCGCTAGTGGTCTGCTTGACAAAACTTACGAGGAGGTGAAGAATATTCTGGACCGAACCAGGAAGACTGGAGAGAGAGTGACTAGAGATTGAGACTTAAAGATTTTGACGTAAATAACGGTACCATTGTTTCGTTACAAAACTAAATGACCGTAATGATGAACTTGATTCAAGGAATGACGATCAGCAGCCCAACACCGTAAAGTGGGCAAATTAACGTAATAAGTCAAAATACCGCAAGGTGTGCGGCATGCGATGGAAGATTGCCCGCAAAAACCACAGTCTGTATATTTTGTAAAGAATAATCCCTTTTCAAACACTTATAATCCCGGGTGGAGAAATCACCCCAATTTTGGTTGGAAGAATCAACAACAAAATTTTCAATCTATGGCGCAAAAAGAAGGACCACAAGGATTCTTTCAACGCAACAACGATCAACAGAGCAACCGAGCAAGTAGCTCACAACAACCAACGCAATCTTCTTCTCTAGAGAGCCTATAGTGCTTCAAAGTTAGGCTACGTCCATCCGCAACCTCGAATTGCAAATGGGCCAAATTGCAAATGAGCTCAAAAGTAGACTGCAAGGGGCATTGCCAAGTTCAACCGAGCTTCCATGTAACCCAGGGGGATCAGGAAAAGTGCAATGTCAGGTTGTGATATTGCGCAGTGGAAAGACTGTGGAAGGAGAAAAAAAGGAGCAGAACAAATCAACTTCCATCATAACTGAGTCTGAGATTGCAGCAATGCAAGAAGAAGAAAAAGAAAATGAAGCAGTAGAACCTGAGGTTGCGTCAACCTCAAAGTCAAATGAAACAAGAACCATGAAAGTCCAGTTACCACCTTTCCCTCAGAGGTTAAGAAAGAAGAAATATGATGAGGTACAGTACCAACGCTTCTTATCTATGTTAAAACAACTACATGTTAACATCCCTTTCAGTGAAACAATTGAGAAAATGCCTGCCTATGCTAAGTTTCTGAAGGACATGGTAACTAAGAAGAGAGGTGTTGGAAAATTTTCCATGGTGGCATTAACGCAAAGTCCAAATCTATTATTCCACCAAAGATGAGCGATCTTGGGAGCTTCACGATTCCTTGCTCCATAGGAGGACTCTATATTGGGCAAGCCCTGTGTGACTTGGGGGCCAACATAAATTTGATGCCGCTGTCAATCTTTCGACAATTAAATGTGGGGAACTTGTGCCCACATCAGTGACTCTCCAATTGGCTGACAGATCTCTGGTTCATCCAGAAGGTAAGGTGAAGGATGTGCTGATCACGATTGATAAATTTATTTTGCCAGCTGACTTCATCATCCTAGATTATGAGGCCGACAAGGATGTGCCCATCATTTTGGGGCGACCTTTCCTATCAACGGGTCGTACTCAAATTGATGTGCACAAGGGAGAAATCACTTTGAGCATGAACGGACAGAAGCTCAAATTTAATATAATTCATGCCAGAAATTCCCAGATGAGGAAGATCTACAAGATTCTAACGATGACCTGAATTTAATTGAAGAAGAAAAGTCTGATGAAGAGTGTGAAGAAGAGGATGCCAACGCATCCGTAGTTGCCTGCTATGCGATCGTAGCAAAAACAAATAAAGAAGAAGGAACGATCACAACACAAGAAGAAGAACCAAAAGAAGAAAAAAAAACAACGCAACCTTCCCTCGTGGAACCACCAACACTTGAACTAAAGACCTTACCAACACATTTGAAGTACGCATTTCTGGGGCAGAATGAGAAGCTGCCAGTGATAATTTCCTCTGCGTCAATGCAAATCAAGAGAATGCGTTGATGAGCATTCTTAAGAAACATGTGCGAGCAATTGGCTGGACACTCGCTGACATTAGAGGAATTAGCCCCACGTATTGCATGCATCACATTCGTCTCGAGGACGACCACAAAGCAACCATTAAAAATCAACGCAGTGCAGTGCAGACTGCATGTTATATCCTGAACAACATTCCCTCGAAAAATGTTTCTAAACACCTTTTGAGTTATGGAGAGGCCGTAAAGGTAGTTTACGCCACTTCAGAATTTGGGGTTGTCCGACACATGTGCTAGCGACTAATCTAAAGAAGTTAGAACCGCGTTCGAAGGTTTGCCTCTTTATGGGCTATTCCAAGGAAACGAGAGAAGGATACTTCTATGATCTGAGTGAGAACAAAGCATTTGTTTTCACAAATGCTATCTTCTTGGAGGAAGATCACATGAGGGATCATAAGCCACGAAGTAAGCTCGTTTTACATGAGATCTCAAGTGAGACTGAGACTGCTGAGGGTTCAACAAGAGTCGTTGAACAGGCCGACAGATCAACAAGAGTTGTTGAGGTCGGAACGTCTAGTCAACCAGCTCAAAAGTTGAGACTGCCTCAATGTAGTAGGAGGGTTATGAACCACTGGATCGCTACATGGGTTTAACTGAAGCCCAAAACATCATTACAAATGATGGGGTCGAGGATTCGTTGTCTTTTAAGAAAGCAATGGAGGATGTTGACAAAGATGAATGGATTAAGGCCATGAACAAGGAAATGGAGTCTATGTACTTCAATAACGTCTAGGAGCTTGTTGATCCACCTGATGGGGTAAGACCTATTGGGTGTAAGTGGATCTATAAGGGAAAGAGAGGTGTAGATGGAAAGGTGCAAACCTTTAAGGCTAGACTCGTGGCAAAGGGTTATACCCAGGTTGAGGGAGTTGACTATGAGGAAACTTTCTCACCTGTTGTCATGCTGAAGTCTATCCGGATTCTCCTGTCCATAGCCACATTTTATGATTATGAAATATGGCAAATGGACGTCAAGACTGTCTTTTTTAATGGTGATCTTGAGGAGACCATCTATATGACTTAACCATTAGATCTTAGCACATCATATTTGACATTACTGTCAAGTCGTTTGGTTTTGAGCAGACTGTTGATGAGCCTTTTGTTTACAAGAAGATCATCAACAATTTAGTAGCTTTCCTGGTGCTGTATATGGATGATATCCTACTCATTTGGAATGATGTAGGGTATCTGGCTGACATTAAGAGTTGGCTAGTTGCCCAGTTACAAATGAAAGATTTGAGTGAGGCACAGTATATTCTCGGGATCCAGATCGTTCGGGATCACAAGAAAAAATGGTTAGCCCTGTCTCAGGCATCGTACATTGATCAAATGTTGATCAGGTACAGGATGCAGGATTCTAAGAGGGGTTTATTACCCTTCAGCGTGGAATCATTCTAACTAAGGATCAATGTCCTAAGACACTTCAAGAAGTTGAGAAGATGAGACAGATTCCCTATGCTTCTACTGTAGGAAGCTTGATGTATGCAATGTTGTGTACCAGACTCGACATTTGCTATGCAGTAGGGATTGTCAATCGGTATCAGACCAATCCAGGATTTGATCACTGGATGGTTGTCAATACGATCCTCAAGTATCTTCGGAGAATGAGGGTCTACATGCTTGTATATGGAGATAAGGATCTGATACTTACGAGATACAACGTTGCTGATCACTTTACAAAAGCCCTCGTGGCTAAAGTGTTCGAGGGTCACCTGGAAAGTCTGGGTCCGCGAGACATGCGGCATCTTGTCTAGGGCAAGTGGGAGATGATACTGGGGTATGCCCTAGTTTATTGTATATTGTACATTTTTATTTTGTATTGTACATTAGTCTTCCGAGTCATTAGAACAAATGGGAGATTGTTGGGATTAGTGTCCTAATTCTCTCGGAGTCTCGTTGTTTTGTAAAGATACACATTGTTCAATGAATAAAATAAATGTTATTTAATTCTGACATTTACTCATATCCAATAAGCAAAGCTCCTTGATTATCTTATGTGAACTTAAGCATGTATATGTGATATACAAGTGGATCATGCCTTAAGTGATAACCTAAATAGGTCTGTAGTATAAGGATTAAGGTGGGATACCTGATCCTGGTGACACTACGGATACGACCCGCTTTATAGAGGTTTGCAAGTGTTGTAAACTACTACAGATGGTAGATCCTAACTATTCATGTGGAGACGTGGAGTGGGGGTGTCCTATACAAAGAGTTTGTATAAGACCTGGACCACGAGATGACTAGACTCTGTATATAACGTCGTTGATATTAGAGACTTGCATCTCACCAAAACGACCATAGGTGACACGACCTCAATCCTAAGTTTTTTGGGAACTCCTGCCTTTGAGGGCGATCCTTTGATTAGTATGGGTAAGAGTCAACTCAACATGCCTACCTTTTTGGGGACTTGTCTAATCTGGGAGTTGGGAGCTCAATCCACAAGATGGAATTCACTCATTTCCCGAAGCAAGGATAAGTAGAGAGATTGCTCCCTTAAGGACTGATTCCGGGGCTTGAACATAGTGGCCACAGATTCTCTTTGGAAGAGAAGACTCAGTCATAATATTACTATGACTTATGTTCATTAGAGGGAATAATGGTACTTAAGAAGACAGATGTAGCTACAGGGACATAACGGTTATTGGTCTAGCTGTACTTACGAGCGATCTGTGAAGGGTTATCGCGCTGCTGATTGGTTAAGATGGACACATAATATATCTGTGGTAAGGATAGTTCAACTATCGGTCTTTCGTGGAGTGCCTGACAGTTAACGGATGGTAGATCCCGTGATTAAAGAATTTGTCAGTTATTCACGTACCGTTGGAGCTTTGAGCTACAGATCCATGAGGTCCCCTTGGTAACTCAATGGATTCAGTTGAGGATCAATTCTTGGTGTTGATTTGAAATGTTAAAATTGACAAAAGGTATTTTGATTATATATGATATAATCGGTATGATGTATAAGATACATCTAGTGGAGGATGATGTGAATGAGATTTACATTAAGTACCATGGATTAGAAAAAGAACTATAGTTTATATGTTTCATGAGATGAAATATTAAAACTATAGGTTATAAATATAGTATGATTAGTTAGTTATCATTTATGTTTATAATAATATTAATTATTAGATAATTAATTCTTTTTCTTTTTAATAACCAAAGTAGTGGGTGGTTATTGGATCATGGTAACTGTGAGTTTAAAAGAAAAATGGTTTTCCTATTTTGAAAAGAAGTTTTAGAAACGATTGAAAAAGTTTTGAGTTTTCTCTCTCGCGAAAAAGAAACTCATGAAGTCGTCAAGTAAATTTGGATTGACTAAACGACGACTGGGTGAGCTAAACGATCGTGCAGTATTTACTAAACGATCACATAGTTTTGCTAGACGATCATTGGCCCAAGGTAAATGATTGTGCAGAGTCTGTAGTGATAGACCGAGCTAAACGATGAGCTAAATGATCACATAGCTTTTGCTAGACGATCGCTTAGCTTTATCTAAACGATTGGGCATCGACCTATGCGATAGATCTCCGCCATCTCCCACTTGCCCAGTCGTGTACGTGATCGTTGTTTCCTCCTTCGTCTGCCTCATACCAAGTCTGAACAGAGCCCACCCTCTGAATTCTCACACCGAAAATACCAAGGTAGACTTATTGGTGGTGTCAGACTCAACTTGACGCCATCGAGGTTTTCTAGAGGCCGTTCGTGGTGCTGCGGAGGAGTTCGTTCGTGTTATGGAGGAGTTCGTGATCGAGGAGATCGTTGAGGATGAGCACGAAGTGTTCGTGCAGTGTTGCGATCGTGTAGATCGAGCGTTCGAGGCTGCTATTGTTCGAGCGTTCGTGCGCATCGGAGCGTGGAGACGCTTCTTCTATTGTGCGTAGAGTTTGATCTCTTTATGCATTTCTATTGTTCATGTTTTAATTTCTGCATTTGAATTGTATAACCATTTGTTTGGAAGTCGACTGGAAATGTTATGTTCATTCATGATTGTAATTTGAAATAGTATTGTTCCGTTGCTCATAAAAATCTCAGTTCCAATTTCTTTCACTTTCTATCTATCAGTGATAGAGCTTTATCACTTTGTATAACTGATAGACAGTGATAGAGATCTATCATTGTCTATCAATAGTAGAGAAATGTTAACATCCACCCATATTCAAAGATCCATAAATGAAAAAAAATATAATATACATTACTGCAATAAAAAGAAAAGAAGACTGTATAAGATAGATATTCATATGTATATTGCTCAATAACTTCATATAAATGATAGACATTGATAGAGCTCTATCACTCTCTATCAGTACAAAGCTCTATCATTATATATCACTGATAGATGGTAGTAGAGTGCTATCACTGTCTATTAGTGATAAACAACGATAGAGCTCAATCAATGTATATCACTGATCGATAATGATAGAGCTCAATCACAGTATATCAACTAGTCATAGAGCTCCATCACTGTTATATAGAGTGATAGAGCTCTATAACTATCTATCACTGATAGATAGTGATACAATTCTATCACTTTTTATCAGTGATAGAGCTCTATCATTTTCTATCACTGATGGATAGTGATAGAGCTCTATCACTCTCTATCAGTGATAGAAAAATGTTCATATCCATACATATTCACACCAAAAACTATCTATATGCATAAAAACAAATAAAAATAAAAAATAATAAAAATTAACGAAAGATTGAAAAGAACACAAATGCAACAACCAAATTGATAGAATTCTAACATACTGAAAATCTAAAAAAGAACAACAAGAAGAAGACGAAATTCTACATATATGAATGATATGAAACCCTAAAAAAGAAGAGAAGAGAATAACAGAAAGAAAAAGCATAGGACAGAAGAAAAGAAATTTGGGAGAACGAAGAATCCATTATCAATGATGGACAGATAGAAGAATCCATTATCAACAGGGAAGAAGCCATCAATAGATGCGTGAAGAAAATCAAAGAAGAAATCAAGAAAGAAACGTAAGCACAGAAAATAGAAGAAAAAGATCGTACCGTGATCGAGGAAGAAATTATTCGATGAAAAAGATCAACGAGGAAGAAGATCACGACGTCGAGGAGGAAGATCAGGGCGAGGAAGAATATCATGGAGTGGGAGGAAGAATGGTGAGGAAGAACGTGAAAGATGCAAGGATTGAAATTGAAAAAAGGGAAACGAAGATAACGTGACAAATGAAGGGTATTTTTGATAATTTGAAAAAAAAAGGAACCTGGAATCTTTTTTTTGCTATAAATCGTACATGGTTTTGTTTTTTTTTTTCCTATTTATAAGAATTACCCTTTCTTTATATATTTTATACTTGCATTTTCAAAATGCGAGGATCTATAAAAGGTTCAATTTCAAAATGCAAGGATCTCCAAAACAACAATATTTCCTTAATAAGTTTCAAATATATTATATAATAATAATAACCATAATAATATGTTTTTAGAAAAAAATATCAAAAAGATCCCATAAGAGTTTTACCAAATGAAACTAAACTCAAAACTCAATAATAAATATTTAACCTTCTGAAATCTAAGAATCAAATAAAAGTTAAACACAAAATTTAGGGGGTGTTTAGCTCACCAACATGAGTTAGTTGAGTTGGTATAATATACCAACTTTAAATATTGGTGGAGTTAAGTAGGTATATTTTACCAACTCATCCCAACTCTCCTTTCCTCCAATATTTTCATGGCTCCACTTATCGGCCATTATCGGTGACTATTGCTACCACACTTCGGGAACCAATTCCGGACTCCAACAACCACCTCCATTGATAAGTCCGGCTACCAACTCCGATGACATATTCCGAGCTCTAACAACCACCTCTGATGACAAACTCTTGTGATCCAACTCCAACGACCACTTTCGTGTGACCAACTTCGACGACCAATTTTGGGCTCGACAACAAACTCTGACAACCACCTTCGTAGGCTCCAATGACTACCTCCAACTACAAACTCTGACGAAATTCACCTTCGAGCGAGCAACTCCAACAACTAACTTCGGGCTTTGACAACCGTCTCTGACGAAAAAACCCCGACAACCAATTTCAATACAACCTTCATGGACCAACTTTGAAGTTCGACAACCACCTCCGACTACAAACTCCAGCGAAAATCATCTTCGATGATCAACTTCGTGCGGCCAACTCCGATAACCAACTCTGGGCTCCGAAAACCACATCCGACAACAAACTTCGGCTACTAACTCGAATACAACCTTCATGTGACCAACTTCAGGCTTCAACAACCACCTCCAACTATAAACTTCAACGAAAATCATCCTCGATAATCAACTTCAACAACAATTTTCAACTGGTATAAGATCGATGACTGTTAAAGTATGTTGTAAGGTTGTTTGATTATATAAATAATAGTATTGTCTACATCAAAGCAATGTTTAAACGTAAAAATTTTTAAATTATATTTTTATGTAATTGAATTCACATATCAAATAAGTGTTAATAATATTTAGAAAAGTATGTATGTAGTATGTAACATATAACAAAAAAAGAACATAAAATGGAGATTTTTTTTTTCTTGAAACATTTTCTAGCAAGAAATAGTGAAAAATGAAGATTTTTTCTCTAATGATCCTCCAAATTTGGAGAAATTGAAAGTGAAATTGTTGAATAAATATGATGGCATTCCATTGGTTGCAAAGATGATGAGGGAGATTGAATTAAAAAAATTCATGACAAAGTAAAAATAGAGAGCAACAATATGAAGAAGAAGAAAAGAAGATGATGATGAAATTCATGAAGAAAAATTAGGAATTAGAAGTTTTGATTTTTCTTTGGTTTTCCATTTTATTTAAATATAATCCTGTAGACAATAAATGGCCGTTAATTATTAAACTCTAACAATGAAAGAAACAAAAAAAAAAAAAAAAGAAAGAAGAAAGAAAGAAAGAAAAACTTTAAAAATCGAAAGAATAAAATTGTAATCCACATTTTATTCAACACAAAGATGGATAAGATTACAAAATAAAAAAGTTTCAAAACTAAAATAGTATTGTAAAAAGACATTATTTAGAGTTAAAAAACTACACCAGATACCCTAACATATGAAAGTACACCCCAAATACAGACATATGAACTCAAACAAAATAACTCTAGACTCTAAACACAAATATATAAACTCCACAAACATTTAAACTTCAGACATCATATCTCAACTCATCGTTCCAAACAAATCCTTAGAATTAGAGTATAACATTTCGAAAAACAAGACTCAAAATCTTTTTTTTTTTCCTTCCTCAATTCAAGGATTGACATTTTTTCCCTGATGTGTAACAAAAAATTATATTTGAGCTTCTTGTGGGGGTGAAATCCAACAATATAGCCTAAGAGATGTAGCCCTCTCTATAGTATTTTTCAAGCCCAATGGCCCAATAGGAAGGGCTGTTAGGCCCTAACAAATTAGGTAAGGTCCACGCACCTCATCTAGTACTAAGATAATATCTACAAACTCTTATATAAAATTTGACACATTCATTTATTTTCTTAACGTTATATTATTTTGAAATGCGACTAAGCCACAAATTGAAATAGTATGAAAAATTTGTCTGAAGTAACTCTACCATAGAGACAATTCTAAATATGGTATGCTCAATAGAAACTAAGTAGAAATTAGGATAGGAAACAAACCATAATAATCGGCAGAGATGGCCCAAGAAGAAGCTCAGTTTGTTGGTTAATTTCAATTCTTGGGTTGACGATTGAATGGTTGTGATGGAGGAGGTAAGAAACCATGTCGTGTTTGTGTCTAGCGGCAATTAAAACAGGGGTTGCATTTCTATACCCACCAATGAGGACTAAATTTGGAGGCCTTTCTACCATGCACTTTGCTATATCAAAGGTGCTATTCCTCAGTTTGGTTTCAAGTTAGTTTATAGGTTTCAAAATATTATAATTTTATTGTTGACATTGGAGTTTTATTTTAATTTTGTCCTTAGATTTCAAAATCAATATTTTTAACATTGGTTTTTTAATAAATTACTCATTTTGGCCTTTAGTATTAATGTTTTTTTTAAAAAATAATTTAAAAGAATTACAATTTAATAAGTTTAGCTATTTTTCATCCCTATTTAAATTTTAAATTTTAAATATCACTTTATAATTACTTTAAATTAATTAATAAACATTAACGCTAATAATTAAAGTGAGTATTTAATGAAAAATCAAGGTTAAAAATGTAGACCTTAAAACCTAAGGACCAAATTGAAACTAAAATCAAATATCAAAAAACGCTTTGAAACCTTGTTAGGGATTAAATTGAAATAAAACTCAAAACATAAGGTATAACATTTTTGTTACAGAAAGACTCGAAATCAAGAAGAACATGGCTTCAAGCAGTTAAATCGTTGTCGACCTCTTTCTATTATGTGTTGTAACCACCAGAGTTTCATCGTTGACTGAATCGCCGGTATATAAAGGAAAATGAATGTGAGATTAATGTAAGAGTGAATAAGAAAACGAGAGAGTAAGACATTCTTTCGTTCTGTAATACTTTGAAGAGTAATAAAAGAGAACGTTTCAATTTACACCGGGGACGTAAACCTTTGGCTGAACTATTTAAACTATTGTGTGTTTTCTTCTTATCTTTATGATCATTTAGATTTTGCTAAGGTATCGTTTACACGATCATGTAGTTCCTATCATATTGTGTACTCATCGTTTAGCTCTGCATTCAATCGTCTATACGATCGTTTAGTTCCTCAGCTGTCGTCTACACGATCGTCTAGCTCCAGTCAACTGTCGTTAACACGATCGTCTAGCACTTCATCCAATCATTTACATAATTGAACTATCATTTAGTTCTTGGGGCATCGTCTACAGATCATGCTGCCATTTGGTAAACAATAAAAGGATTTTCAAGCCTCAACATACTACCTCCCCTGACTCTTGAATTGTTATTGACCGTTATATTTGAGTGTTTTATGATTATTAACGTGAAGATCTTGTCATCTAGGACAACAATTTTGAAATTAGCGATCAAATAAAAATTAAATTAAAAAAGATTTAAAAATAAATTTTAGTTGGCAATTAAGTGAGCAATAGTTGATCTTATAAGGGTAAGAATTGAGGTTGTGAAGTACAAATTGAGCCTGGCCAGTCAGACAAATAGCGAATGTGTGAAAGTTAGATTTGAGGGTGCTGAGATTCCTCTCGTGATTCGATGTTTTATCGATAAATGTCTGATCTTGATCCTCATTCCAGTTCACTTCTTGCGTCGTCGTCGGTTGGAGCTCGATATCAATGGCATGGCCACCGTTAGCGTTACAACTGCCTCTGGTTTCAGGACCATTTGCAGAAAGCCTCCACATATTTTTTGCTTTTGGAATTTGGAAACGTTTCTGAATTGGATTTTAACAATTTAATTTAATTTAAATTAAACTATTATAGAAACTAACCAAAATTTTCTTTTCTGTTCGACACACACGCAAAGAGAAAATTGAGCTTTAACTCAGTGAGGTTTTTGGGATCTTTCAATGGAGAACTTGGAAGTGAGAGTGATTGAATTAATTCTAGGACCGCATCTCTCATTAAATCTAAAATCGTTTTGCTAACCAAACGTTTCTTTCTCTGTTTGACAGGCGCGCAAAGAGAAAATTCAGCTTCGACTTAGTAAGGCTTTTGGGCTCTTGCAATCGAGAATTTGGAGGAAATTTTCACAAAATGACCGAAAAATAAAAAACTTTTCTACCAATTACTCTTCTCGAAAACTTTTCTATCATTGACCTTTTGTCCATGTGAAATTCTAAAATTACCCCCAACTTTAAAAAGCCTTCAGACCAAAGCCTTTCATCTTCTTCCTTCAACTATTCAATGTGTATTCAATACAACACCAACATTCCACCAAACCATTTATTCCTCATTAATATTCTACCAATAGCATTAAATAACATTGGTATGAACGAAATGGAAGGTCACTCTCAGTATTCACTTTCTGCTGAACTCCTCGATTCTCCCATTGTTCTCTCGAAGTGTTCTCTTAGAGTTTTAGTCCAACATCTTCGTTCATCGCTTTCATCGTCAGATTTAGAAACGGAGAGAATGTAAGTGATATTATACAACATTTTTTGTCCCAAATCACTTTCATAATAAGTGTCGTTTAGCATTAAATGAATGATCATATAGTAATATATACATATTCGTTCATTACAATATAAATGGTCGGTCATAAATTACTAGACAATCGTATACTAAGTTATAAACGATTGTGTAGTAGTTTATAAACGATCGTGTTGTAATTTATAAACGATGTGTAGTAATTTATAAACGATCGTGTAGTAATTTATAAACAATTGTATACTTAGTATTTTATATGCGATTGCATATAAATTTTTGAACGATCGAGAAATATTTCTCAATAGGGATGACCATCTTACCAATCTGACAATCGTGTACATTACAAGAAAATCTAAACGATCGTCTATAAAATCTAAATGATCGTCTACAAAACCTAAATGATCGCATAACAAAAGCTAAACGATCGCATAACAAAAACTAAACGATCGCATAATGAAAACTAAACAATTGCATAACAGATATCTAAACGATCGCGTTACAGTTAGCTAAACTATCGCATAACAGATATCTAAACGATCGCACGATATAAATCTAAATGTTCAGACAATAAATATCTAAACGATCATGTAACAGTTAGCTAAATGATTGCAAGATATAAACTTAAACGATCACACGATATAAACCTAAACGTCACATAATAAATATCTAAACGATTGCTTAGTATTTTCTATTCGATCGCTTAGTAATCTCTATCTGATCACTTAGTAATATCTAAATGCTCGCTCAATATTCTCTAAATGCTCGCTTAGTATTCTCTATCCGATCACTTAGTATTCTCTCAGTGATCGATTATGAACAAATACGTGATTAAATCCTATAAGATAGTGAAATCTTGAATATCAACATGCATTCTTCAAGGAGAAGAGTCTCACACCTCTCAGATCATGACGACAGTGGAAAATGCGTAGAGACGGCCGACGAGAAACCTGTGAGGAGTTTGAAGGATCTCATTGAAGAGAACCTTGGGCGGAAGCGGGATTGTCCAAATTCCCATTTTTTATAGAATGAAAATTTTTACAGAAAAGTAAGAACAAATTATGCATTTACATAAATTATAGCATGCTTTAATTAAATAGGGTTTTAGAAACTCTTACCTTTGAAGACGGATCTTCAAGAATCCCTCAAACTAGAAATGGGCACTACCACGATGGTGACCTTGGTATTCTCAGGTAGAGAAACTAGGAGTGGTGGGCTCTGGCTATTTTGGAATGAGGAAATGAATTCAAAGAGAGAGGAGGAAGAGGAATTGTGATTGATATCTAACAACAACTATCTATCAAAACGTTTCTGTCTCTCACACAGTGAAGAAGGAGAATCTCTCCTTTCAAAAGCCAAAAATCACACTCACTTAGGGTGGAGAGGAAAAAGAGGGGAGAGAGTTGTAAATCCCTCCCTAATTCAAATAAATTAATTTAAAATATAATAAGATTAATTTATATAAAAAAATATTTAATATTAAATATGATAACTAACTTATCATAATATATATATATATATTAAACTACATGTTATATCAAATATAACTTATAACCTATAGTTTTAATATTTTATCATATACAATATAACCTGTAGTTTCTTTTCCCTCTCATATGACATTTAATATAAATCACATTTATATTAAATTTAACAATTATGAATCTATTTCATATAATTAATATTTGAATCTTATTCAAATATTTATTTTCTCTCTCAAATGTTATAATGTATCAAATACATTATAATAATTATATTATATATAATTAAAATAACTTAATTATACTATATGTAAAATTAAATCCTTCAATTAATTTGAACAATTCAAATTAATCCAAAAATTCATTCTCATTTAATCCTATTAAGCTACCAAGGGGACCTCATAGACTTATAGTTTGAAGCTCTAACGGTACATGAATAATTAATCAAACTCTTTAATTAAATTATTCACCATCCGTTAACTAATGGATACTCCACTAAAGACCGACAACTGAACTCTTTGTACCATAGATATATTTCTATGTCCATTGGATATAACCAATCAACAGTACGATGACCTTTCACAAATTACTCGTAAGTATAGTTGGGCCAAAATCATCGTTTTGCCCCTATAGTTACATCTAACTCTTTAAGTACCACTAATCCATTTTAATGAACAATAAATCATAGTCCAACTATGACTAAACCCCTCTCGGATAAGGAGAGGGTGTGGCGCCACATTGTTCAAGCCCCAGAATCAGCTCTTAAGGGAGCAATTTATCTACTTACCCGAACTTCAGACAAGAAGTGAATTTCTTCTTGTGTAGCTGTGTTCCTAGCTCTCCAATCAGACGAATCCCCAAAATGAAAGGCTTATTGAGTCAACGATTTGACCACTCTTACCCATACAAATCAAAGGATCACCCTCATAGGCAGGAGTTCACAATTCACTCGGGATTTAGGTCATGTTACCTATGGTCATCTTGGTGAAATGTAAGTCTCTATTATGAACGATGTTATATAATGAGACTAAACATTTTGTGATCCGGTCTTATATAAACTCCTTTGTATAGAATATCCCCGCTCACATGTCTATACATGAATGATCATGATCAGATCATTTGTAGAATTTTATAACAATTGTAACACCTACAAAGCGGGCCATACTCGTAGTGTCACCAAGATAAGGTATACAGTCATATCCATCTACTACAGACCATTTAAGTTATCATTTAGATTATCATTTAGTTTATTGGTTTATGGTTAATGCAACCAAAATATAGAATAAAATATCATATATTTTATTTTACAAACTATAGGACCCTACGAGATTTAGGACATCAACCCCAACAAACTCCCACTTGACCTAAAGCTAGTGGGGTATATAATATAGTCAAAATACAAAGTACGCAAATAATAAACTAGGGCATAACACGTGCCCAGTACAAATCTCCCACTTACCTTAGTCTAGACGTGGCCTGTCCCACAGAACCATATTCTACAAGTGACCCTCAAACACCTTAGTCATGAGGGCCTTTGTAAACGGATCAGTAATGTTGTGCTTCAAAGCTATCTATGTGACGATCATGTCCCCTCGACCCACAATCTCTCGGATGAGATGATTCTTCCGCTCTATTTTCTTCCCGCGCTTGTGACTCCTAGACTCTCAGGAATTAGTCACAACACTAATATTTTTACAATAAAGTGTGATAGGCTTTGAATTGTCTGGAATGACTTCCAGATTAGTCAAGAATTTCTTGAGGCAAACAGTTTCCTTAGCAGCTTCACAAGCCTCAACATATTCAGCCTCCATGGTGGAGTTAGCGATGCACCCTTGCTTGGTGCTTCTTCAGACTACTTCCCCTCCATTAAGAGTGAACACTGATCCTAATGTGAATTTCCTAGAATCCTTATCAGTCTGAAAATCAGAGTCCATGTATCCCGTAAGGATCAAATCCTTAGAATCGTACACTAGCATGTAGTCCCTCGTTCTCCGCAGATACTTGAGGATGGATTTAACAGTGGTCCAGTGATCTAATCCCTGAGTAGATTTATATCTACTGACTATCCCTGCTGCATAGCAGATGTCAGGTTTAGTACATAACATAACATATATCAGACTACCCACAGCCGATGCATAAGAGATTCGTCTCATTTCCTCAACCTCTTGAGATGTCTTAGAATACTATTCCTTAAAAAATGTAACTTCGTGCCTGAAAGGCAATAAACCCCTCTTGGAGTTCTGCATTGAATATTTGACAAGCATCTTGTCAATATACGACACTTGAGACAGAACTAGCATTTTGTTCTTTCGATCTCTAAAGATCTGAATACCCAGAACAAATTGAGCCTCTCCCAAATCTTTCATTTGGACTTGGGTCGCTAGTTAGTTCTTGACCATAGTCAGTAAAACTACATCATTTCTAATGAGTAGGATATCATCTACATATAATATTAGAAAAATTACTAAACTGTTAATTAACTTCTTGTATACACAAGGCTCATCAACGTTTGGATCGAAGTCATAAGATTTGATCGCAATATCAAACCTTATGTTCCAAGATTGAGAAGTTTGTTTCAGTCCATAAATGGACCGATTAAGCTTTCAAACCTTTTGCTCTTGACCTTGGGATATGGATCCCTCGGGCTGCTCCATGTAAATGGTCTCCTCAAGATTTCCATTCAAAAAAGTAGTCTTGACGTCCTTCTGCTAAATCTCACAGTCATAATATGAGGAAATTGATAGGAGTATTCTGATAGATTTTAGCATGGCAACAAGTGAGCAAGTTTCCTCATAGTCAACTCCCTCAACCTGGGTATAACCTTCTGCCACGAATCTAGCCTTGAAGGTTTGCACCTTCCCATCATCACTCTGTTTCCTCTTGTAAATCCATTTATAACCTATACATTTAACCCCATTAGGTTGATCTACAAGATCCCATATAGAATTGAAGTACATAGAGTCCATTTCGAGATCCATCGCTTTGATCCATTCATCTTTGTCAATATCCTCCATTGCTTGCTTGTAAGACAATGGATCCTCAACTTCACCATCAGCTACCATAGCCAGGATTTCTGTTAAACCCATATAGCGAACATGTGGGTTTGCAATCCTCCCACTACGTCGAGGTTCCTTAAGCACTTGAGGTGGATTTGACCTACTGGATGATCCTTCTTCAACAACTTTTGTTGAGATACTAGGTTCTTCAACAACTCTTGTTGAAGATTTAGTAGTTTTTTTGGAAATTTCATTCAACACAATCTTACTTTGAGGCTTGTGCTCTCTTATGTGGTATTCTTCAAGAAAAATAGCATTTACTGATACAAACATTTGTTTTCTTTAGGATGGAAGAAGTAACTACCTCTCGTTCCTTTGGCGTAGCCTACAAATAGGCACAATTTTGAACATGGTTCCAATTTCTTAGGATTAGCCTCAAGCACGTATTCTTAGGATTGCATAGAAGACTTGTTTTGATTGAGAGACTAAAATAAATGGGTCTGATTTATGTCCAATACGATTGATGTCCACAATAGTAAACCCAAACTTATCCATTTTGGCTCTATTTCTATTCTCAACCCAATTACATTTGAATAAAATAAAAGATAATCCATGATAGTCAAGCTCCACATTTCTTGTATTACACCATAAAAAGTCATATCTGACATGATAGGGCTTTTGTCCTTAGCACTAGAAACTTGCATTGTAGTGGTCGTTTTACTAACTCCAATATTTTGAACCCTCCTAATGTCATCGTGCTTCTTTATGTGATAGTAGTAACCATTAACCATATAACCACAATATTTTGCCCTAGTTGGACAAGGTCTATTAGCTATCCATCTTAAAGAAGGTGTTGGGTACTGTCTTGTGTAGGCCAAATTAATCAAGATCAATGTCACACCCCACCCCAAACCACCCTCTTAGCCTAGAGAAGGGCGTGACTGCAGCAGTTATTAACCCTTTGGCTGACACTTACTGCCTAATAACTCTTGCAGAATAACTCTAATACCAAAATATAACTTATATACAGTGGAATGTCTTTAGGCCAAAAATTTATTAATTTAGAAACATAACATATTTAGAGTCATTACAACACTAGATTTACAAGTCCCAAAACCCAACAAAACTCTAATTCCTATATGAACAACAGTAACATGTGTACAATATTAACAAAAACCACCTAAACAGACGGTTTACAAATCTCTTTGTCCTTTAGTGGCAGAGCAGATGCAGAGCTATCTTCAGAGGATTTTAACCGCTACTGTGGGGGGGGGGGGGGGGGAAGGGAAAGAAAACATTTGGAAACGAGGTGAGCTTGCACCCAGTGAGTGACTTAATAAAGGTAATTGATTCTCATGCAAAATCTCAATAAAGAGTTTAACTGAAATATAAGCTTTTACAGTACTTGTACAGCAGTATAAACATTTTCCAAGCATGAAACATACAAAGCTATTTTAATCATAAAACAGTAAAACTGTTTCTCAGTCGAGAACAACCCTATGGTGGGTAAAAACAATCCCAACACTAACTGCTAGTCAAGAAAGAACCCTTTTGCTCAATCTCTGACTCTAACTACCTACGTGCACGTGGCCATACTAAGTACCATCATACCTTAGGTACTTCTGTACAAATATCTTCTCAAACATCCTTCAGTTTCTAGTTGGTTTGGTAACTTTTCAAACGTCTTTCAGTACCAATAGATACATTCTCAAAGTCCTTCGGTATCTAATTGGGCGGATACCTTCTCAAACATCCTTCGGTATCGCGTTTTAAGTAAAACTATCATAAATGAAATTCTCTCTTTAAAGCATGTAAAGTATAACACATATAAAAACATGGCTTTAAAGGTACAAATGCATGCTGAGTATATTTAACACATATAAATCGCTTTTCAACAATTTCTCACACATGCATGCGTTTAAAACATAACTCATGGTTTGCTTGGAAATTACTTTGTAAAACTAGTTTGCATGAGAATAATCTTCTTTAAAACATGCTTTCTATAACACGTTGTAATCAAACATTTTAAGCAAATGTTTTAGTCAAAACATTTTAGCCACTCACCTTGATTGCTTAGGAGCTTTTCACTCTAGTAGCTCTCTTTTCTACCTCGGGCTCCCTTTTCACTCCTAGAATCTAGATTCAACTTATGGCTTAGATTACTCATAGTTCTAAATCTTATTTTGAGATACTTCTTTCTACAAATATATTCTAAAATATCTCAGGAATCGTACCCTAAAATTTGAGCTCAGAACCTCTCGTAGTTTGGCCGGAATCACAGAATCTTCAAGACTGGCTCAAGCTTATCCGACAGCCTGACCCTTCTGCCTTCTTCTCAGTTTCCAGCCCGATCCCTTCGATATTTTCCTCCAGCAGCCTGAAAACTAGACTCTTAGAGCTTTCAGGTGGATTTTGAATTACTCCAAACGCACGAGTAAATTGGGAGAACTTCTCATCCCAATTTGATGTTGCTTTCTAGACTTCATTGTCCAATGCGTCCTCTTTGAAATACTATGACCAACACATGGATTTTGGCTCGAACGCAAGGTTTGCTCAACTTTCCCACTCTTTTTACGGTATTTTTGAATTTTGATCTAAAATGAAGTCTCTTGGCTCTATTTATAGGCATCCAAACCTTCCCCAGAATTGACACCACCTACTTGGCTGCATGGCCAAGTGTTTCTCCCACACACTACCAACACATCATTTTGATTAGTGCAACCTAAGTGTCTTCCTCCTGTGTAGCCAACGCATGAGCTTCCAATCTGATGCCACCACCTTAAATTCTTAAGGCTTAAGGCTTTCCTCCCAAGAAGACACATAGTTTGATGACGTTTCCCAGGTGATCTCATCCTTTGTATGCATCCAACTCTTGGATGTTTCAACGCATAGTCCATACTTAATGCCTAGCCTATCATCAACGTAGCAAGCCAATTCACTACCATTACAATTCAACTTAGCCATTGCAATCCAATTTAGCCATCGCAATGAGCTAACCATCACCAATGCATAGGGTGACCGTCCATCCTCGACGCATGGCTCACTAGGCAGCATCGCACGGCTTGCTTGGCATGGGCGCATGGTGCTGGCCATCGACGCATGGGCGGGCTGCATAGGCTAGCCGCTTGACGCATGGACGTGCTGCTTCAATGCATGTGCATGCGGCGTATGCTGGCCATCGCTCGCTCGCTCGGCTCATGGGCGTGTTAGGCTGAGCTGCGCGCTTGACTACATGGCAGGGCACCTCGATGCACGACATGGCTGCTCGACAGGGCACTCTTTAGAGTTTGCAACTGCTCCACTGTCATCACAATAAAGGTTGATCGATAGATGCACATTTGGAACCACTTCCAAATCGGTCAAGAACTTTCTATGCCATATTGCTTCCTTGTCTGCTTCACACGAAGCTACATACTCCCCTTCCATAGTGGAGTCAGCAATACAATTTTGCTTGATACTCCTCCATACTATAGCTTCTCCATTTAGAGCGAATACTGATCCCGAAGTTTTTTTTCTAGAATCTACATTGGTCTGAAAATCAGAATTAGTGTATCCTATAAGGATCAGATCCTTAGTACCTATATAAGCATATAGTCTCTCGTTCTCCGAAGATACTTGAGGATGTTCTTAACAGCAGTCCAATGATCATATCAAAGATTGGACTGATATTTGCTGACTATTCTAACTACATAGCATATGTCTTGGCGTGTACATAGCATTGCATACATCAAACTTCCAACTACTAATGCATAGGGAATTTGTTTCATAACCTCAACCTCTTGAGGTGTCTTAGGACATTGTTCCTTAGACAAATGAATTCCATGTCTAAAAGGTAACATACCTTTCTTGGAATTTTGCATTTTATATCTAGACAGCATCTTGTCTATATAAGATGCCTGAGAGAATGCTAGTGTTCTGTTCTTTCGATTCCGAACTATTTGGATTCCAAGAACATACTTTTCATTTCCCAAATCCTTCATTTGGAATTGTGATGTCAACCATTTCTTAATGACAACAAGACATTCTACTTTATTTCTAATGAGTCGAATATCATCAACATATAAAACCAAGAAAGCCACAGTCTTGTTGACAATCTTCTTGTAAACACAAGGTTCATCAAAGTTCTGTTCAAAGTCATAAGATTTGATCGCAGTGTCAAATCTCATATTTTAAGATCGAGATGCTTGGTTCAACCCATAAATGGATCTTTTAAGCTTACAAACCTTTTTCTCTTGACCCTGCTCTAGAAACCCCTTTGGTTGACATATATATACTCTCTTCAAGATAGACATTCAGAAAGGCTGTCTTGACATCTATTTGCCATATTTCATAATCATAAAAAGTAGAAATGGATAAGAGTATTTTAATAGACTTGATCATGGCAACTGGAGAGAAGGTTTCTTCATAGTTCACCCTTTGGATCCTCTAACCATCATCAGGTATGATAACCTGAGTTTCTGTCAAACCCATGTAATGGTCAGGTTGTTGAATGACCCTCCCACTACATCGAGGTACTCTCAACTCTTGAGAAGGATGTGATGTACCAGTTTTATCAACAACTCTTGTTGAAGGACCAACTTGATCAATAATCGTTGTTGATTTGTTTGTAGCTTATGTGAACATTTCATTTAATACTAGCTTACTATGAGGTTGATGAATATTTATGTGATCTTCCTCTAAGAAGTTTTTCGATACAAATACTTTATCTTTCTGAGGATCATAGAATAGACCACCTTTTGTCTCTTTTGGGTATCATACAAATAGGCATACTCTTGAATGGCGTTCCAGATTCCTTAGATTTTGGACCAACACATGTGTTGAGCATCCCTAATTCTAAAGTGATGTAAACTACCTTTATGCCCTCTTCAAAACTCATAAGGTGTTTCTAAAACACTTTTCGAGGGAACCATGCTCAAAATACATACAATAACCTCTACTGCATGCCCCCAAAAAGAATTAGGCAACTGAGCAAAACTCATCATCGAACGAACCATGTCTAATAAGATTCTATTTCTTTTTTTCGCTACCCCATTTTGTTGAGGTGTATCGGGTGTTGTGAGTTGTGACTAAATTCTGTGTTCTATGAAATAGTCCTGGAATTTTAAGTCCATAACACACCACATCGATCTGATCGAAGTGTTTTAATCTTTTTACTTAGTTGGTTCTCAACCTCTACCTTATATTCCTTGAACTTTTGAAAGATTTCAGACTTGTGATGCATTAGGTAAATGTAACCATATCTGGAATAATCATCAATAAAGCTGATGAAATATTCATACCCTTCTTGTGCTTTAACATTCATCGGTCCACACAGGTCTTAATTTATGAGTTATAAAGGTTCTTTGGCTCTAAGAACTTTTCCTGTAAAAGATCTTTTGGTCATTTTACCCTTAAGACAGGACTTATAGGGTGGTAGAGAGTTGTCTTCTAGCTGATTTAGGAATCCACTCTTAACCAATCTCCCAATCCTATTGAGATTAATGTGACCAAGTCGTAAGTGCCAAACATAGGAATTAGGTGAAAATTTTCGTTTCTTATTCTGAGTTTCAGTTATTTTAAACATCTCTACATTCAAAACAGCCTTTATCTTAGTAGGTTTTAACAATATAAGTTATTTTCCAGTTTTCTAGAACATATTTTATCTTTTGAAATAATGAACACTTCATTATCTTCAAAAGAGACTTTATACTTTTGTTCTAGCAAACGTGAGATAGATATTATATTTCTCCTCATGACAGGAATGTAATAAACATTTTCAAGTAAAATGAATCTATCTTCGATAAATAACTTCATATATCCCACTGATTTAATTAAGACAACGTCCCTGGTCCCTACCTTAAAGGTTCTTTTGCCTTTTGTAAGCTGCCTCCAGGAACTAATTTTCTAAGAAAAAGCACAAATATGATTAGCAGCACTTGAATCTAATATCGAGGTTAATTTATTATTTTTCACTAAACATGTCTCAATGACAAGTAAATCATATTTACCTTGTTGTACTTTCTTAGCATCCACATCTATGAAAATTTCGTTTATTACTTTTAACATATCTAGAACTTATTCATTAACAGAGGTTTCATCTTTTATGTCATGGTTATAAACATCTGCAAGATTATCGTTCCTAATAAATTGTTCAAACAATGTCTGTAAAGAATTCACAATTTGTTTAGCACAAACCATGTTCTCAAATTTCTTAGCTAGTATATCAAATATATTTGCTAAGATATGGATTTGGGCCTTTTCATTTGCCTTAATCCAACTATCATATGCATTCCCAATTCTTTGGTTTGCAGATGAGCTAGGAGATTGTTTGGTATGAAATAGATATCGTTAATTCTATCTTACCCAAAACAAATGAAATTTAAACAAATAAAATTTTATTTATAATTATGGAATTATATAAAAATTCCATTTTAATATTAATGTAAATGAAATTAGTGGAAAAAATGGGATTTCCCACTAATTTTTACACCTAATCCACTTTAATAGTGGAATTTTGAGTGTCAATTCCACATTATGAGGTTTGCATTTTCATCTTGAATAAATACTTGATTTATCTCAAAGAATTTGATCAGGCAATCTGAATTTTTTCTTGAAATTTTTTTTGTCAAAACTCTCTCTAACTCTCCAAAGTTCATCCCAAAATCTCTCTCAATTTGGATCCCACAATCCAATTTAAGGTCTGAGATTAGTAGAGAAGATACTTGTGGTGGTCTACTACGTGTTGGAGAGGAGAAATCACCTGTTGATTGGAGGAATTTTGTGGATTCTACAAAGGTATTCACTTGAAACCCTAAAAACCATGAACATGCATGCCAATTGACTAAAATTGATGTAGTTAGAGTGTTTAAGATCCTAGTAGCTTCCGTATGTTGAATGTCAACTCCATCAATTTATGTTAATCTTAGCTTGGTGGGTGTTTTCCATGAATTGCATGAAATGGATTCTGAAGTGGATATATTATGGTTTTCGCATTAGATTTCTCTTCAATTATGAAGTAATTATTGTAATTGATTCTTTGTTTATGGGCCTTCATGTGTGAGTAAGAGTCTGTAAATTTATTAGAGTCAATAAAGTTGCAATTAGGTTATAATTGAAGAAGAATCGAAGCATCCTCACAGGTGAAACTTCTTCTTTACAGCATTGCAACACTACCCTTGGAGCATTGCAACACTATTCTTCAGCCAGCCCAGGTCAGAAGAAAAATCCTGTGGCATGGCAACACTGGGATGAAGCATTGTAATGTTGTTCATCCCAGTCCAGAAGACATGCTCGTCAACGAATCGATTGTTCAACAGAACCAATTCAGCCAGTTCGAGTCTTGGAGGTCCTGTTCAACCTGTTTCAGATCGGTCCAGCCCAAATTTCTTCCTTGGAGGTCCGATTAAAGTGGTTCAGAACCGATTCGGGTCAGTTCGGGTAGTTCAAGACTTGTATTTCAATGAACCGATGAAGGTTCGGGCAGCTACATGATCTGGAACCTTTATTTCATCTTCTCCATCGAAACAACGCTTTGCAACCCTTCTTTGAAGCCTCTCGAGAACAACACGAGCAACTCAAACTTACAAATTATAGACTTGATTGCAAAATTAATGCCCAAAAATGTAAGGGCCTTTACAAACCAAATTGTAAATTAAAGAAAGCCTTAAACAGAGAATTTTATCTCGAAACATCCATCATCAGATCAGTCACAACCATTCATCGCATAAATAGAAGGCAGATTATAAAACCCACCAATACTGTAAAACAATTCAATACAAGAATGGAGTTTGGAATTAGAAACCTACAACCTGGCTCTGATACCAATTGAAGGAACTCTAATGGGAGTGAACTTTGAGTAAAAGCGGATCGACCAAATTCCATAATTTATTGAATATAAAGTTTTACAACAAACAAACAACAAGATATGCATTTACAACCAAATTACAGCATGCTTTGGAAAGAAAGAGTTTCAAGAAACCTCACCTTTGAAGACATTTCTTTGCGTTTTTCCCTCGAACAAATCATGAACAACTTGAAGACCTTCTTCAAGATTAACCTCGAACAAAACTCGGACACTACCACAAAATTACCTTGGTACTCTCAGGGTGAAAACCAGGAGCGGTGGGCTTTACCTATTTTGGTTAAGAAGGAAAACTTAATGTGTAGAAGAGGAAGAATGCGAACATTCACCAAACCCAGACAAAAACCATAGAACACTTATGTATTTTCTTTCTCAATTGTCCAACCAAAAAGAAAGAAAGAAGAAGAAAACAATTTTCTTTTTATTCTACTTGCCATAAAATAACCACCACCCACTAATGTGGGTAGAGAAAAGATGGGGAATGGAGTTGTAACTCCCTTCCTTATTATTAAAATAATAATAATCATATAAATATAAATATGACAACTAACTTATCATATTATATATATATATATATAATTTATATATATGTTATATCAAATATACATATAACCTAATTTTTTAATATTGTATCAATACAATATAAACTATAGTTTCTTTTCTCTATTATATGGTATTTAATATAAATCTTATTTATATTATATTTAACAACTATGAATCTAATTCATAGAAATTATATTCGAAGTTCATTCAAGTATTTATTTCCTCTATTAAGCTATAATGTATCAAATACATTATGACAATTATATCACATATAATTGAAATAACTTAATATATCATATATAATTAAATCCCTCTATTAATTTGAACAATTCAAATTAATCAAAAATTCATTCTCAACTAAATCCTATTGAGCTATGTTGACTAAAAATTAGTGGGACGCAATGTCGATGCATGTTTTAAGTTATGAGATGGTCTCATGCATCGGTGGTCATGCGTTGGAATGGAAATGTATGCGTTGATCTCAATATGCAATGACCATGCATTCCTGTCCACAAATTTTCTTGCATTCTCGCCAAGTAATAATGCGAATGCAAGTTTCTCAGGTGATTCGAGGTCTAACTCAGGGACTTGTAGCTAAATGTATGCGGTACTGTGTTTGCGGTGGATGAATAAAAGAATGATGGGGGTTGTAAGCTATAAACTACTCCTACTCCTAACTAACAGACAAAGCAGTGGAAGTATGAATGAGAGGTAGATACACGACAACTGTTGATGCATAGTAAAATGCATGGAAAAATAGATAAAATGTGAGGATGTCTTCGCTGCAACACTAAGCTTGACTGCAAGGGCAACCCTATCAGCGCAAGCTATGCGATCATGCTACACACACTTGTGCCTAATTTTAGGATGCATGCGATGTATATGCGATAGTGCCGAGAAGCCTATTTCTAAGCCTCCACAACCCACTCACGTGCTTTCACACATAAGTATGATGACCATATACCATTGTATCCTACTTATGGATGCATGCAATATCCTATCCGTAGTGTGCATATGCTATGTAATAGCAAACAGAGCTTATCTATAAGTTCCCCATTCTTGTTTATGAGATCCAATCCGCTCTCTCGAGTCTTAGATCTGGTTTTTAGACTACTCTCCCAAGTATGCCTAAATGATGAATGATGCACTCATAAGACAAGGTAATCGCATAAACCTGGTTGACGTAAGATTATTCCTATCTCTAGTGAACACTCGCTTACATTGCTTAATGCGACCAACTGCTTACCCTCCCGGGCAGTTGGTTGTTGCTGACCTTACTCATAGACAAGCATTGCGTCCGCTTATAGACAAGCGTTGCTACAGCTTCACACTAAACAAATAAGGTTTTCTCACAACACTCACACAACGCACACCTCCCGGTGGTTTGCTACATGCTTCATATTTCTATGCTGCATGATTAAGTATGCGATATTCTAGCAATCTTACTTAATGATGCAATGAAAGTAAGGTTGCTAAGTAAAGGAAGATGGAGATGAAATCGAAGGAAATATAGAAATGCATTGATCACAAAATGTATTAATTCCTTAAGCCAAAATGTAATACCATACAAGGAAAGAAGAGAAATGGAAGGACCAGCTGGAAGCAATGTCTTGCTTTTAGCAGATGTGTGTCAAGGCTACCGGTGGTGCCATGGATGGGCGGTGGAGCTGAATCTTTCGAGCTCTAACTTCAGCGAAGGCTCCAGCCGTCACTCGGAATGAATGAAGGAGATGAAAAACTCTCAAGCTTTCTTCTCACGCTTTGGTCTGGATCACAAGGATCCGCCCTCAGGCAGAAAACCTTGGATAAATTGAAATTCTACTCAATGGCTTCTATTTATAGAGCTGGATCGCCGACAGCATTAATGGACCTACTTTGATTCTGACGTTCGCGGCGCGATGGTCCTTTTTTGAATATCTGCTGCTAACCGTGGTAGGTGACACATCATCTTTTGATTCTCCCAAGGTATACGTTCATGTTTTCATTCCACCTACTTGAGTTCATCCCTCTATTATGGTTATCATTATGTAGCCACAACTTCTCTGCGATGACCGCATTTGCTTGATGACCGCAACTTCTATGCGATGACCACATTCGCTTGACGACCGCAACTTCTATACGATGGACACATGCGGTCGATGGTCGCAACATCCAAGCATTGAACGTATGCGTTCGCTTCTGTGATGAGGAGATCCTCGCATACGATCATCTTTGCGATAGCCCAGCTTCCACGTATGCCCCCGCTTCCTGCGTTAACTACAAAGATAGACAATTGAACGCATAATAACGCATAATAGTGGGTTAGTCGAGATTCTTAGTACCGATCGACGCAAACTCATTTTCTCATGAATTTCTAACCTATTCGCCGCATATTCTACTTAAGAGCCCTCATAATTCTAAATAAAAGGCCTATAATGACGTGCATTCTTGCCCGCCATCAAGCTACCAAGGGGACCTCATGAACCTGTAGCTTGAAGCTCTAATGGTACATGAATAATTAATTAAACTCTTTAATTACATTATTCACCATCCTTTAACTGTCGGGTAGTCCATTAAAGACCGGCAGCTACACCCTTCGCACTACAAATATATTTTTGTGTCCATTGGATATAACCAATCAACAATACGATGACCCTTCACAAATTGCTCGTAAGTACAGCTGGGCCAAATTACCGTTTTTCCCCTGTAGTTACATCTAACTTCTTATGTACTACTAATCTCTTTAATGAACAATAAATCATAGTCCAACTATTACTAAACCCCTCTCGGGCTAGGAGAGGGTGTGGTGCCACATTGTTCAAGACTCGAAGTCAAACCTTAAGAGAGCAATTTATCTACTTACCTCTATCTCGGGGAAGAAGTGAATTCCATCTTGTGTAACTGTGTTCCCAACTCCTTAATCAGACGAATCCCCAAAATGGTAGGCTTGTTGAGTCAGCGATCTGGCCACTCTCAACATTCAATAATTCGCTTCATTTTTCATTAGGCCTTTCTTTAGCCATACAAATCAAAGGACCGCCATCATAGGCAAGAGTTCACAACTCACTCAGGATTTAGGTCATGTTACCTATGGTCATCTTTGTGAAATGTAAGTCTCTATTATGAACGACGTTATATAATGAGACTAAACATTTCGTGGTTTGGTCTTATACAAACTCCTTTGTATAGAATATCTTCGCTTGTATGTCTATACATGAATGGCCAGGATCAAATCATTTGTAGCACTTTACACAATTTTAACACCTACAAAGAGGGCCAAACTCGTAGTGTCACCAGGATAAGGTACCCAACCTTATCCATCTACTACAGACCATTTAGGTTATCACTTAAACATGATCCACTCATATGTCTCTACATACATGTTTAAGTTACAAAGATAACATTGGATGCTAGTTTATTGGTTTGTGGTTAATACAACTAAAATATCATATATTTTATAGACAATGAATAAAATATCAAATATTTTATGAAATACATAATAAGCTTGTTCAACAATGTTTAAAAACTATAGGATCCTACGAGATTTAGGGCATTAACCCCAACAATCTCCTACTTGACCTAAAGCTAGTGGATGTACAATATAATCAAAGTACAAAGTACACAAATAATAAACTAGGGCATTAGACGTGCTCAGTACAATATCTCCCATTTTCCCTAGTCCAGATGTGGCCTGTCCCATAGACCCATACTCTATATGTGACCCTCAAACACTGTAGCAGTGAGGGCCTTTGTAAACGAATCTGCAACATTGTGCTCCGAAGCTATCTGCGTGACAATCACGTCCCCTCGATGCACAATCTCTCGGATGAGATTATAATTCTGCTCTATATGCTTGTCGCGCTTATGACTCATAGGCTCTCGGGAATTAGCCACAGCACCACTATTATCACAATAAAGTGTGGTGGGCTTTGACATATCTGGAACAACTTCCAGATCAGTCAAGAACTTCCTGAGCCAAACGACTTCCTCAGAAGCTTCACAAGCCGCTACATACTTAGCCTCCATGGTGGAGTCACCGATGCACCCTTGCTTAGTGCTTCGTCATACTACTGCTCCTCCATTAAGAGTGAGCACTGATCCTGATGTGGATTTCCTAGAATCCTTATCAGTCTGAAAATCAGAGTCTGCGTATCCCATAAGGATCAAATCCTTAGAACCATACACAAACATGCAGTCCCTCGTTCTCCGTAGATACTTGAGGATGTTTTTAACGACTGTTCAGTGATCTAATCCTGAATTAGATTGATATCTACTGATTATCCTTATTGCATAGCAGATGTCAGGTCTAGTACATAACATTGCATACATCAAGCTACCCACAGTAGATGCATAGGGGATCCGTCTCATCTCTTCAACCTCTAATCTCACGTGTTGTGAGCATGGGCTCATGCTTCTTGGCCAAGACTTCATTAAGGTTTGCCAAGATGTAAGCTTGGGCCTTTTTGCTTTCCCTTGTCCAACGCTCATATGCTTCCCGAACATTTCGGGAGCATTGACAGGTGGAATGGGAGGACACTCCTCCATCAAGACAAAGCGATGATCATCAATGATCAAAATAGTATTGATTGTGTTTTTCCAACTAGTGTAGATTTCTCCCGTTAATTTATCAGTGGCTAGTAAACTTAGAGTAGCGGTAGCAATTTAATGAAATTGCTGAAAAAGAACAAACTATTTTAGTCTACTTGCATTAAACCACTTTGAGAAAACCAATCAATTCTTTAGCAAAATAGTCTAGTGTACCCTAAGTGACATTTATTTTGAAATGATGTTTCACTGAGGCAGGACAAAAGTCATTGTAGGGTGATCAAGTGTCCCTTTACTGAAATGAGACATTCTCAACCATGAGACAGAAACAACTCCTTGTCACTGTATCTAATAGTCATCATTGTTCGGTCTAGAATTTGTTAACATCCTTAACAATTCTGTGTAAGTGTAACCCCTCATTTTAGGTTCTAGAGTTCCACCCTAATGAGCTAATCGTAGGGAAAAACCGTTTGGGGCATGAAACTAAAGAAACCCTATCCATTTATTGAAATCAAATAAAGCGTCATGCAATACAACTATTCTTTAGTGGGACACCCACGATGCCTCGAGGCGATGCATGAAACTTTATTTAACCTAATGAGAGAGATCGAGGGGTGCTGTCACACGTCCTGCTCCCACTTACTATAAACACTCTCTTCATTCACCTTGATATTGACCTACCCAAATGCCACCCGTAGAGGGATACACATGGTGCTTCGAGACTTAGAGTAGATCTTACGATGTGAACTTTTAGGGAGAAATGTATAGAGGCTAAAATGAAGTATCATATTCCCTATTTTCCTCCCACTAAGTGTTCTACCTGGGGTTAATTAACTTAAGAAAAATTTGGCTACTGATTTTATTTAAGTGTTTGTTTAATTTGCTAAACAACAACTCTTGTCTTTGATGATTAAAAAATTTTGATTGAAGTCTCATTAAACTCTTTAATAGACTTTTATCAAACTTGCATGCATATAACAAATCTATCTAATTCACCTTTCCAACTAGGTTCCCAGGTAGGGGTGCGACGTTTCAATCGACTTAAGTACCCGACCTAGTCAGAACCTGTCTTAGACAAAATGTCCCTTATAGATACATTTGTTACATATTTAATCTTTTATTAAGAATCAGTTTAATCCTATTAAACCAGTTAAAGGATTAAACTTAAATTTCTAATCTCATTAGAAATGTGATTTTATGTCTATCTCAATCATATTTTAAAATAATTTTAAAAAATGATTATAGCTTAAGGTTTGCATGCAACTTTTTATTATTGATTTTAATTCTAATTTCATTTAATTATAAAAATTATAAATAAAAGAAACAATTAAAAACCAACCATTGCTTATATCTCTATAACGCATGGTTGCATTGAGCATAAGATTATTCTCATCTCTAGGAACACTTCTCACTTTGCTTAGCAAGTTCCACTACTTACCTTCTCGGGTAGTTGGTTATAGCTACTCAACTCATGGACAAGCTTTGTGATAGTCACGTACTAAGCAAAGAGGACTGACTCATAATACTCGCGCAATGCCTACCTCTCGGTGGTTTGCTACATGCATCATATCTCTATGTCGCATAAGTAAGTATGTGATAACTCTAGCAATCTACACTTAACAAATTTCAATGAAAGTAAAAGATGATAAAGTAGAAGACGATGGAAATGGTGTTGAAGGAACTATAGAGATGCACTGATTACAAAATGTATTAATGTCTAAAGCCAAAATGTAATACAATACAGAGGTAAGAAGAGAGAAGGAGGGCTAGATATAGGCAATCTCTTGCTTCCATCAGGTGTATGTCAAGGTTGTTAGTGGTGCCATGGATGGGCAGTGAAGTAGTCTCTCTCGAACTCTAACTCCAGCGAGGCTCCAGTCGTCAATTGGAAAGGGTTGTGGGAATGAAGAACTCTCAAAGATTGTCTGTTTATGCTCTCTTCTGTGATCACAAGAATCTGTCTAAGGTAGAGACTCAGATGCCTTGAATTTGGGCTTCAAGGCTCTATTTATAGAGCTCAAACACCGACAACATTGGTAATCTCACGTTGAATCTCTGCCATCCTTGTCGCGGTAGGTGAAATATCATGATGACTTATCTCTTTGATACTCCCAAGGTGTAGGTTCATGATTGTTTCTTCTGAAGTATCAACGCATCCCACCCAATTTGCGATCATCCTTTATCATGGCTACCACTCTGTAATTGTAGCATTCCATACGACGAACTTGTCTTCATGAAAATCAACACATGCGATCAATTTTGTGATGGTCTGGTATCATCGCATGCGATCGATTCCTGCGATAACTACAAAAATAGATATTTTGACACAAGATAATGCATGATATAGGGTTAGCGGGAATTTTCAACGTTGATCGATGCAAGCTCATTTTTCCACACGAATTCTTATAAATATGAACGCATATTCTGTTTATCAACCCTCATAATTCTAAGTAAAAGGCTGCAATAACTTGTATTTCTATAAGCTATTAACCTTCTTCAAGATTAACCTCGAACAAAACCCGGACACTACTACAAAATTACCTTGATATTCTCAGGGTGAGAACCCAGGAGTGGTGGGCTCTGACTATTTTGGTTAAGAGGGAAAACTTAATGTGTAGGAGAGGAAGATTGAGAACATTCACTAAGCCCAGACAAAAACCACATAACACTTCTGTATTTTCTTTCTCAATCGTCCAATCAACAACAACCAAGAAGAAGAAAACAATTTTCTTTTTATTCTCCTTGCCATAAAATAACCATAACCCACTAATGTGGGTGGAGAAAAGATGGGGAAGGGAGTCTTCCTTATCATCAAAATAATAATAACTTATCATATTATATATATTATATTATATTATATNTTATATTATATTATATGTTATATTAAATATAACATATAACCTATAGTTCTAATATTGTATCACATACAATATAAACTATAGTTTCTTTTCTCTATTATATGACATTTAATATAATCATATTTATATTAAATTTAACAACTATGAATCCAATTCATAGAATCTATATTTGAATCTCATTCAAATATTTATTTCGTCCCATTAAGCTATAATGTATCAAATACATTATGACAATTATATCACATATAATTGAAACAACATAATTATATCATATATAATTAAATCCCTCTATTAATTTGAACAATTCAAATTAATCCAAAAACTAATTCTCAACTGAATCCTATTGAGCTACAAAGGGGACCTCATGGACCTGTAGCTTAAAGCTCCACTGATACATGAATAATTAATTAAACTCTTTAATTACATTATTCACTATCCGTTAACTGTCGGATACTCCAATATAGATCGACAGTTGCACTCTTTGTACTACAGATATATTTCTGTGTTCATTGGATATAACCAATAAATATTACGATGACCTTTCACAAATTGCTCGTAAGTACAGTTGGGCCAAATTACCATTTTGCCCCTGTGGTTACATCTAACTTCTTAAATACCACTGATCCCTCTAATGAACAATATATCATAGTCCAACTATGACTAAATCCCTTTCAGGCTAGGAGAGGGTGTGGCGCCACATTGTTCAAGATGCAGAATCATCCCTCTAATGATAAATGGCTTAACATTTTTTTCTAGATCACTACAGTCATCAGATAAGGTTATAACATAACTTTTGTTTTGTCGTTTCAGAAATGTAGGGCATTCTGATTGATAGTGAACAAATCCTTCGCATTCTCTACATCAAAACAACTTATCTTTGTTTGTATCATTCCCTCTTTGTTTTTCTGAGTCATTCTTAGAACATTGAGATCTTTAAATAGTTGACCTAGAATTGTTGCCATTCTTCACCACTCTTAGAGAATAGAAACCTGACTTCTTTTCAATTTTCTTCAACACACGAGAGAATTGTTTTGATAATAAGGAGAACGCATCAACAAGATTTTTTTTTAGGTTCCTCTCTTGGTTCAAATGAATGTTTACCAATTGACGACTGCAAGGCAATTCCCCTGTTTCTTTTCTCAGGCCTGTCACTAAGAGACATTTCAAAGGTAAGTAATGATCCAAACAGATCATCAACTTTCATAGTGGAGATATCTTGGGTTTTTTCTATAATTGTGACCTTCACGCTAAAATTTTTTGGTAGAGATCTGAGAATTTTTCATATAAGCTTTTCTTTAGGAATCTTTTCTCCTAGTGCAAATGATTCATTTCCAATGTCTAGTAGTCTAATGTTGAACTTTGCAATAGTCTCATCATCTTTCATTTCCAGAGATTCGAATTTTGTAGCCAACAGTGGTAATCTAGACATCTTGACTTTGGATGTTTCTTTGTGAGCAATAACAAGAATATTGCAAGCTTCTTTGGAAAACATACAAGTGTTGATCATGCGGAAAATGTTTTTGTCAACACCATTAAATATGGCGTTTAAGACCTTAGAATTCCCAAGAGAAGCTTCATCTTCTTCCTCAGTCCACTCAACTTTATGCTTGAGCTTCATTTCACCTTTCTCATTGGAGACCTGTGGATGTAACCATCCAACTGTAATAGACTTCCAAGATTTACTATCTATAGACTTCAGGTAGTCATCCTCGCTTTCCAAAATGCATAGTTGGTTCCATCTAGTACTGGTGGACAAGAGGTAAAGCCTCCTTTTTTTACTCCTATGAGAACAAAGCAAGATCACACCACCAGAGATATTGGTGACCCACTCTGATACCAAATGAGAAAACAATAAGAAGTTATCTACTGCACACTAACAATATTATGATCAATGTTATAGCATTCCACAAGAAAATAATCAGATATGCAAGATAGATAAAATAACACAAAAGATTGGTAAACTAATGATAGGTTTTGAAAAGGGTTATGTTCTCAGTGTTAAATCCCTCAATTCTATGTTGATTGTTTGCTTAAAATGTCCATTTTGTAGGTAAAATCCAATCTCGGCATCAATGGAGTCATCTTACAAATATGGAGCTAAATGAAGTCAAATTAGGCAAAAGAATCAACTAAGAAGAAAAGAAGTAAGCAAATTACTATTCTACCCCTAAATTGACCAACTCAACATGCTTCAGTACCACTCGGAGTGTCGCAACGCTCTCTCTATAACTAGACCCAACGCTAGCTCAACGCTATAAGACAGAAAGCTTCAAAATGCTACAAAACATGACAGCGTCGTAATGCTATACCCAGCATTACAATGCTCTAGAGATTGATAAAAGAATAAAAAGCACACACGCACCTGCGCGCAAATGAGTGTCGAACCTACACAATTGTAGGGTCACAGTCAGCAAATAAAACTTCATTTTCAAAATTCTTCAGCAAGTTAGAAAATCATTTTTTTTATAGAGAGGAAATTTTTAGATCGAATTTTGAGAGAAAATCCATGAAATTGCTTCTTGTAAAACTCATAAGCCTTTTTGTGAATTCCTTCATGTATTTCATCAATTCTTCAGTGGATTCCTTCGAGACTTCTCTAATTTATGGCCAGGTAAGTAATTTTCTTGGGAAATCTTTAATCTAGGGTTAAATTCTTGATATCTATTTTGTATTTTCTTGAATCTTCTGCATTCTTGAATATTCTTTGTTGAATTTGAATAGAAATTAATGGAAAATAGTTGATGTCTTGATTCTATTAGTTTCTTGTTAGCAAATCTTGCTTGGAACTATTGCATAATAGTAAGATAGGTTACAAAAATTAAGTTTTATTGATTTAATTAGGAATTCTTTTCCGAAATTAATTCTTGAACTTCTTAGTTTAGAGCATTCAATCAAATCGTTCTTGAAATTTACTCTAATGTGTTTCTTAAATGTCATAATCATGAAAATGCTAGTTTCGAAAGCAATCTAAGAAAAGAACATGAATTTGTTGAATTGAAGTACTTTTTACTTATATTAGGGTTAATTGGTATGGTACATGTTAATTAGCTAATTGGGTCTTTAGGGTTTTTGGGATGTTGAACTTTCATGTATTTGTTCAAGATCAATGATAGAATTATTCTAGCTAATAAAGATTTCCTAAGAATCTCTCTTTATCAAATCTTTACTCTAAAAAAGAAACTTTGTGTTACAATTCTTGTTACAATTGCTTTTATTTTGATTTTACTTAGTTTCTTTAAAGCCAACAACCCCCACCTTTGTTACAATTTGGAATTCAAAAGTCAAATCTTGTCAATTAATAGAGGTTCCTTGTGGATTGACCTCTTACTTTTGCTATAACTACGTGTTTGTTTTCATTGTTGTTTGAGCATTATAAATTTCATTTGTCTTGGGTTAAATTGAATTAACGACACTGATTTTATCCCAAACACCTAGTTCGATATAAATAATCTACGTCTGGGGAGCAATGTGCCCTATAAAAAAAACTTTACTAATATCAATGATAAGCAATTACAACATAGTACTTATCTGTAATGGGTGTACGATTACAATGACTGTCGTACAACTTTATCACTCAACTAATAACCTAGGTTTTCCCTAGGTGTGAGACTCTTTCTCACGGTATCTTAGGCTCCCTCTAAGTTGTATTATTAGTGAAGCAAACCTTAGGCCCCCCAAGATTGAAACTCCCTTTCTGTAAGACTTGAGCTCCACTCAAATCGTGAAACTCCTTTCCACTCGAATTGTATCTTTCCTTCTAAGAACAAAGTCCCCTTTTGTTTGAATGGCTTAGGCTCCCCCTAAACTTGAGAATCTCTTCTCAAAAGGATCTTCTTACTCTCGATGTGAGGAACACGAAGTACGTCTTCACAAAGCACAACTCTGCTAATACACCGCACCATCGACTGAATACACACTACGTTGATTTTTTTAGATATAAGCTTCACACAAAAATAATACAACCAACCTAAACGAGAGGACTAATTTTCCTATAAATAAGCACGACGGAAACACAATGGTAGCCCTAACTTCCATAGCAACCACGAGCTACGAAGGAAAAGATATTGGTAAAAAAAGATAGTAAATTAAGAAACCACCAATAAGGAAAGTATTTTGCAGGATTAGCATTGCCATAGACATTTTTTTTCTTCAAATCACCAATTCAAAGACACATCTCATAATATCTGAGACGCTTAAAAAAGATTGCCAACCACACAAACTCTAATAGATATGGAACTATATAGGGTTATTTGGGGACCTATAATTGAATGAATTTGTATCATAATGTAATCCATAACACATGTTTGGATTAAGCGTTTTGGGCTCGATTTGTAATATTAAACTCATTCTGTTCTGACAGTTTTTAACTCAACCCCTTTCGCACCATTTTCACGCTTCACGATTCCATTTTTGTTCCGCCCTCGATTTTTATGCATTTAAACACTTCTTTAATTTCCAGCAATCCTAATTACATTCTAGCCCTTCAAACAACATCTAAATGTTTATCAGTATGGTATAAGAGCCCTTGAATTTTAAATAACAACAATTTTCAGATGATATCTAATGTTTATCTAATAAGAAAGGGAAAAAAAAATAAAATCTTAAAAAAATAAAATTTTATCCAATTTTTTAAAATTAGAATGTATTGTCACATTAGCTTTCTATTAATAGTTAACAAAAGCAAAAATAAAATGACGACATGGACGTACTAAAATGCTAGCAAAACCTAATTTTCAAGTGTGTGAAATGTCAAGTTTGAGTATTTATGACTTAAATATTACTAAAATCAAATCTCATGAAGTAAAAAATATGTACTTTTTTAAAATTAAAAAATACATGCCCGATTTCGTAATCCTAATTTTGAGGAAGCTCGCTTGACCCTACAATTGGGTTTCGAAGAAAACCTTGCAGGATAATAAATCCTAGATACTTAGATAGGTGGCCACCAATTAAACCCATGACCTCTTAGCCTTTTATCAAGGTCATGTCGCCTATTTACCACTAGGTTAACTCCTGATGGTTGTTGAATAAAAAGTTTACCGTTCATATTATGTATCCTGTATATTTAATTTTATATTATTGTTATTATTAATTTTTTGTTTTATAAGAACCTCATAGATGTTGTTGCAATAATAACAACAAATAAGTATTACTGTTGGTCAAATGTGCATAGCTCAATTTGCATTGTGCTTAGATTATCAATTTTGACGTTAGAGGTTCGATTCCTACCATTTCACATATTATAAAAAAAAAAAAGCATAATTGTTGACTTTGATCGATACGTTTTATTTTTTAAACTCATTTGTGATAATTTAAAAAATAAGTAGGACACATGATTATATAAATTAAGCATCTGGTTCTATGATGTAGTGGTTAGCACTTTGGACTTTGAATCCAACAACCTGGGTTTAACTCCCAGTAGGACGTTTGAGTAGTAATTATCAAATAGATTTTTATTATTTTTATTGTTATTTTTTAAATTACTCGTAAAATACTTTTAATGTATCGAACTATAGAGAATAGGTTCAGGGGTGCACCCGAAACATTCCAACTATGTTAACTCGTTCTTAGAATATTCAGAAGAAAGTTATGTACATGAAGAGCAAAAGAGGAGTTCCATACATCCAAAAAAAACAAGAGGGACAAAGGCTAGAATAAAGCCTTCCAATTTAAAAGTATAGTAGATGCATCATAACTATTGAAATGGTGGATTTTTTATACCACACAGAGCCACGAGAGTAATGATTTCATCCTATGCGATAGTAGGTGAACTTTTAGTGTCTTGAAATACATGTTTGTTGCGTTCAATCCACAAGCAGCATAAAGCAGCACCAATGTTATTACGCCAAAGAATCTTAGCCTTGTTTTTCTGAGGAATGTGTATAAGAACTTCAATGAGAAACTCCAGAGTATCCAACAGCAAGGCATAATCAACACCAATTAGGTGAGTCCAGAATTTTTATGAAAAAAAGGCACTGAAAAAAAAAGGAAAAAAGAAAAAAAAGAAAGATGCTCCATGGTTTCAGATTGATTTTTACATAGAACACACCAGTTAGGATTCAGATTTAACGACCAAAAGTGGGTTTGACAGTTTTCCACGATGTTAATGCCTTTGTGATGTAAGGTTCTGGTGCACTTTGAGTATTGACAATATTTGTTTAAGGTAGTCAAATATTATTTGGGTTGTCTCTGAATTCGGCTTATCGGATTAAGGGTTGTTTTGTGAAAATGTTGATCCTACAAAATACTTTCCTTATATGGAAAATCCTGTCTACAACATTGTTGCAAATCTTTTCCTTATTCGTGCTAGAGTATTCTGGAAGTTGGGGTTGAGCTTCTTTGTATCTGTTGTGCATATTTAAAGACTCTTAGTCTTTGGGTTAGGGTTGATAGTTTTATCGAAGAGATTTGAATTGATGTTTATCTTGTGATACTTTCTAGTCACAAGTGTTTTTATTGTCAATTATCGACAGTGAAGAAGAGTGTGTTGCTGTGAGATTGGAGACTTACTTCAAGTTATTTGCGTGTTTCATCAGTATACTATTTGAGAAGGAATTTTCAAGCTTAAGGGAGCCTAAGCTAAACAAGTGAAGTGGTCTGCACTCAAAAGGGAAAGGGGAGCTTGAATATAGCCAAGAGGGAGTCTCAGTCTTAATGGAAGCCTAAGACATTTTTCTATTGATATCACTGCTTAGGGGAGCCTAAGTATCCTAGAGAAGGAGTCTCACATCTAGAGGAGCCTAGGTGAACGACTGAGTTGATAAGCTCTACAAATGTCACTGTATTTGAGTTGTCAATAAAAAAAATACTATGTTGTTGGAGATTTGTTTAGTTGGTTTTATATTTTTTCTAAGGCAACGGTTTCTGCAGATGTCTTAAATAAAGTCTTAACATCTGTATGTGACTAGTGGCGGAGTCAGAAATTTTGTAAAGCTGAGATACTATGTAATTAGAAAATTGTAAAAAATAAAAATATTTATAGCTTGATAGAATAACTAATTTAATACATATTACAACTGTCCTCTACGAATTTTCATGTTTTGAAATCAATCCAAATTTCTTGAACAAAAAAAATATGATTATGAAACTGCCAAATACTAGGTTGTAAGTATGCTCTACGAACTTGATCTTAAATATTATTATTATATTTAGAAATTTTAGTTTTTAAATCAAGATCTGCAGATAGTTCTCCTAAATTGATTTCTATAGAAGATCTATCCGAATCAATGTATATTTTCTTTTTTAAGATGATGACTCTATAGTATCTATTGTTATTTTTCTCTTAAAATATCTCTCCATATTGATATAAAATTAACTCTACAAAAGTATTATCAATAAAAATATTATTATTTATTGCATCGATTTAAAAGTATGAAAATTAAAAAAATTGAGAAAAATTTGAAACTTACTTTGTGAATAATTTGATACATATATCCTGATGAGAAACAAGAAAATTATCTTGTAGCTTTAACTCTGAAATAAATTCAATTAAATATATACTAAGGAATATAAATATGAAAATTAAGTAAAAACTAGTTAATGATATCTTTTCAATAGAATGTTGTTGCGACTTGATATGAATTTTTAGGTTGGAAAAAAATATTTATAATCAAAAGAAACTTACTGGTGATTTTTTCTTCTTTTAAAATTTTAAAATAAATTAAATTTAAAAATTTACGTGTTATGGATTTGAACCCATAACCAAAGGCAATTGCATGTGTCCCAATGACTACTACACAACCTATATATATTGTGCAATGTTACTTAAATTTTAGATCCCCCTCCCCCGACCCTTATATGGCCCAGTTGGTGTCTGTGACATCAGAGTATCTTCCTCCAAAGTATTTTTCTTATCTGAAAATGTTTGGTTATAATATTTTGTTTGGTATTTTCCTTCATTGAAGCGCGACCTTTCTATTCGAAATGGAAATTTGTTTCCTTTCTTGGATTCGACTACTTAAAGAGAATTATGCTGCCCATTTAATTCAGCTGCATATTTTATTAAGCAAGATAATTTTTATTCGATGGATAATTTGTTTTACATTTTGTTCTTACTTCTTGATCATTATTCCGCTCAGCAAGTTCTTCATCTATCAAAGTGCAACACCTTGAAGTGAATCACGGTCTCAGGGGGAGCCTAAGCCATTGCTACTAGAGAATGGATTCTGAAGGAACCCTATAAAGGGACCTTGAGCGAAAGAGATGGATCGCCCCAATTTTCCATAATTTTACAGAACAGAAAAATTTTACAGCAAACAAAGGGATATTATGCAATTCACAAATAAATTACAGCATATTATTGATAATATACCAAGAAAAATAAAAAGGGTTTGAAGCCCTTACCTTTGAAGACCAAATCTTACGTAAAGACCCTCAATTTACAAAATTGGCACCACCACGATGGAATCCGCGATATTCTCTAGGTGAGAATCCAGGAGGGTGTGAGGCTCTGGCAATTTTGGATTTTGAAGACGAAATTGAGAGAAAAAGAAAAAAGAAGAAGAGGAAGATCCAACCATGACCAAGAAGACTCTTCCGTGTATTTCTCTTTTCTTTTTACACAAGAAGAATAAGCCACAACCACTAACTTCCACTTACGTGATGTGGAGAGAAAAGAGGGGGAACTCCCTCCCCAAAAAAAAAATAAAAAATAAAAAATAAAAAAATTAAATTAATTAAATAAAATCAATTAATTTAATTAATAAATAATTTAATATATATTCATATGATAACTACCTTATCATATAATATATATTAAACTATATGTTATATCAAATATAACATATAACTTATAATATTAATATTGTATCATATACAATATAACCCATAGTTTCCTTCTCTCACAAATGACTTTTAATATAAATTATATTTATATTAAATTTAACCATATGAATCCAATTCATATAATTAATATTTGAATGGTATTCAAATATGTAAATTCTCTCAAATAAATACTCAATATTATAATAATTATATCATATATAATTAAAATTTAATTAATTATATCATATATAATTAATTCTTTCAATTAATTTGAACAATTCAAATTAATCCAAAAACAGATTGTCATTAAATCCTGTTGAGCTCCCGAGGGGATCTCATGGACCTGTAGCTTGAAGCTTCAGCAGTACATAAATAATTAATTAAACTATTTAGTTACATTATTCACCATCTATTAATTATCGGACACTTCACTAAAGACCGACAGCTGCACTCTTCGCACTACATATATATTTCTGTGTTCATTGGATAAAACCAATCAATATTTCAATGACCATTCATAAATTTCTTGTAAGTACAACTAGACCAAAATTACCGTTTTTCTCCTATAGTTACATCTAACTTCTTAAGTACCATTGATCCTTCTAATGAAAAATAAGTCATAGTCTAACTATGACCAAACCCCTCTCTGGCCAAAAGAGAGTGTGGCGCCACATTGTTCAAATCCCGGAATCAACCCATAAAAGAGCAATTTATTTACCTGCTCCGACATTGGGAAAGAGTGAATTCTTTCTTGTGTAACTGTGTTTCCAACTCCCCAATCAGACGAATCTCCAAAATGGTAGGCTTGTTAACTCGGGATTTGGCCACTCTCACCTATACAAATCAAAGGGACACTTTCATAGGCAGGAGTTTACAACTCACTCAGGATTCAGGTCATGGTACATATAGTCATCCTGGTGAAATGTAAATCTCTATTATGAAGAACGTTACATAATTGATTAAACATTTCGTGGTCCAGTCTTATACAAACTCCTTTGTATAAAATATCCCCGCTCACTTGTCTCCACATGAATGATCAGGATCAAATCAATTGTAGCACTTTACAACAATTGTAATATCTACAAAGCGGGTCATACTCGTACCGCCACCAGAATAAGGTATCCAGCCTTATCCATCTACTATAGACCATTTAGGTTATCACTTAAACATGATCCACCTGTATGTCTCTATATACATGTTTAAGCTGCAAGGTAACCTTGGATGTTAGTTTATTGGTTTGTGGTGAATGCAACTAATTTTGAAATAAAACATCATATATTTTATTACATAAAGAAAATGTTTGTACAATATAATTACAAACTATATGATCCTACAAGATTTAGGGCAATCCCAACAGTTTCAATGGTTGTCAGTGCTTTCTATTTAAAATCTGTGTATCGAGTACGAGTCATCCTAGCACTTTTTCAGTTATAATCGCTTATCATTTATATTAGTGAAGTTATCTTTCTATGCATACACTGCCCCTAATGATGGGTAGAAATGCACGTCATTATAAGCCTTTTATTTAGAATTATGAGGACTGTTAAGCAGAATATGCAACGATTATATTAGGAATTCATGAGAAAACGAGCTTGCATCGACCAACATTAAGAATCTCGGCTAACCCACTATTATGCGTTATTATGCGTTCAATTATTTATTTTTGTAGCAAACGCAAAAATCGATCACATGCGTGGAAGCCAGGCTATCGCGAAGACGACCGCATGCGGGGAATCTTTCGATCGCATGAGGCAAACGCATACGTTTAACGCATGGATGTTGCGGCCATTAACTGCATGTGTCCATCGCATAGAAGTTGCAGCTACAGAATAATAACCATAATAGAGGGATGAGCACAAGGGTCATGGAATGCGTTGATACTTTGGAAATCTAGCATGAACGCATATCTCGGGAGTATCAAAAGGTGATGTTGACATTTCACCTACCACGCCGTTAGCTGCAAAATTTCAGAGAAGGACCATTATGCCGCGAGTGTTAGATTCAGAGCAGATCCATTAATGTTGTCGGCGATCAAGCTCTATAAATAGAAGCCGCTGAGCAGAACTTCAAATCATCCAGGTTTCTGCCTTCGGGCGGATCTTTGTGATCCAGACGAAAGCGTGAGAAGATAGTCTTGAGAGTTCTTCATCTCCTCAACCATTCCGAATGATGACCGGATCCTTCGCCGGAGTTAGAGCTCGAGAGAGTCCACTCCACCGCCTATCCATGGCACCACCGGCAGCCTTAACACACATTCGATGGAAGCAAGATATTGCTTCCATCTGGCCCTCCATTTCTCTTCTATCGTTGTATTGTATTACCTTGTGGCTTAAGAGATTAATACATTTTGTGATCAATGCATTTCTATATTTTCCTTCGATTCCATCTCCATCTTCATTTACTTAGCATCCTTTACTTTCATTGCATCACTAAGTAAGACTGCTAGAGTATCGCATACTTAATCATGTGGCATAGGAATATGAAGCATGTAGCAAACCACCGGGAGGTGTGCGTTGCGCGAGTGTTGTGAGAAAACCTTATTTTCTTAGTGTGAAGCTATAGCATTGCTTGTTTATAAGCGGACCAAATGCTTGTCTATGAGTAGAATCAACAGCAACCAACTGCCCGGGAGGGTAAGTAGTTGATCGTATTAAGCAATGTAGCAAGTGTTCACTAGAGATAGGAATAATCTTACATCAATCATGTCTATGTGATTACCATGTCTTATGAGCGCATCATTCATCATTTAGGCATACTTGGGAGAGTAATCTAAAAACCAAATCTAGACTCGGGAGAGTGGATTGGATCGCATAAGCAAGAATGGGGAACTTAGGAATAAGCTCTGTTTGCTACTACACAGCGTATGCACCCTTTAAGTAGGATATGGTGGTATGCGGTCATCTTGCTTATGTGTGAGAGCACGTGAGCGGGAATAGAGACTTAGAAATAAGACCTCTCGACACTATCGCATATACATTGCATGCGTCTTCGTCAAGTATGTATAGCATGATCGCATAGCTTGCGTTGGCTGGAGTTACTTTTGCGGTCGAGCTTAGTGTTGCGATGAAGACATCCTCACCATTTTACCTAATTTTGCCATGCATTTTACTGCGCTTTAGCAGTTGCTGTGTCTTTATCTCTCACAATCATACTTCCACCGCTTAATCTGTTAGTTAGGAGTAGGAGTAGTGCATAGTCCATAACCTTCAACATTCTTTTATTCTTCGCGGCAAACACATTACCGCATACATTTAGCTACAAGTCCTTGAGTTCGACCTCGGATCACCCGAGAAACTTGCGATCTCGTTATACTTGACGAGAGATCAAAAAAACTTGTGATAGAAACGCATGGTCATTGCATACGAGATTAATGCATACTCCAATGCATGACCTCCGACGCATGAGAATAAACGCATAACCTAAGACATGCATCACAAATATGCGTTACCAAATTTCTATCACAGCCCCCGAGACATAGGTGTTAATTACCGAACTAGGTTAATAATCTCTAGTGTTATTTTTTTGTTCGTTGAATGTTTTGAGAATTGTCGTGACATAGTTTGTAACATCTTTTAATATGCGAGAGGTACTTCCATATTATTTTCAAGTCGAAATGAAAAGCTTACATCCAACTCTTTGACATTAATTATGTTGTATATCTTACACATTAATATTTCATAGAATTAAATATTGGACATTATTACATAATCACAAATATTCAATATTCATGTTTATGTTGGAACGATATTCGCGATCCAAACTATTCTAAATGCCTTTTCCTTCCATAATGATTATCCTCGTTTTTGTTCTTTGTTTTTCTTTAATTAAAATACACAATATATAGCCACTCCCATAAATTTATTTCTGCAAATTAATGAGAAATAAGTGATAGATCAGAACAATATGGCCTTCCAATTCCTAAAATACAAGTAATAAGTGGTTGTAAAGCTGCTATTGCATCAGCCCAAAGCCTAAACTGTAAAGTACCAAAACAATAAACAGAAACAATACCCATTCCAGCAACAAGCAATGGAACCCAAGCTGTATCTTTGGCATAGAACAGAAAAAATGTGGCACGGAAAGCCAACACCATAGTAACTACTGATAGGAAGAGTGTTCCAAGTCCAAATACCAACTTTAGTGGCAACCAGATGAGGAAATCTTCTTCTGCACAACGTGATGTGAGGATTGACAGTATTGATGTTGATGATGATATCAAAGCTGTTGTATCTGATATCCCAAAAACAGTGAACCATTTGTGGTGAAGAAACAGGGGAGAGCCTGTGTTGTTGCTGCTGTTGATATTATTATTGTCATTGCCGCCCGGTATGGTGAAGACTGCAACAAAAACTACGTTAGCGATCAGAGTTGCAACCAACATGCATGAATTTGCTGTTTTCTTGATCCATTTTTCTCCTTCTTCTACAAGGTCTTTGTGTTGTTGGGTGGACAAATCACGTGGACTTCGCTTCCCTTTCTTTCTTCTCATGGTAAGCTCTACGATCTTCTCCACTTCCTTCAATTATTTACTTTTGTTTAGAAACATATGAATACTTAGTTGAATCACTCTCAAACATGTCCTTAATCAAATTGTTCTTTTTTATTTTCCTTTTTCTCTCTCTTTTTTTTTTTCTTTTGAAAATGTATATGAGAAACCTATGAAAATGACGAAAGGACGAGGAAAGCAATCCCATTCATTTATAAATTGAGTTTTGTGTTTAATAAAAATCCAAAATTTCAATTTTGTGTATAATAAACCTGTTAAATTTAAGATAATATCAAATACGCAAAAGATCTAGCAAACAATATTTTTTAAAAAAAGGCCAAATGTACAATAGGTACTTTCAAGCATGTCAACTATGTTGACACATCCCAGCGACTTTCTTTATACCCGAAACCCAATAAAAGATATCATTACCTCATAGGGGAGAAAGTTTAATAGGAGAAGCATGAGAAAAGCTTAAAATTTAAGGATCAAATTGTTCACAAATTTGCAAGTCCAAGGACCTATTGAATACTTTTTTTCAGTGACCAAATAAACACAAACATGAATGTTTGTGGACTAAAATGATAATTTAATCTAATTCTTTTTATTCATAAGAGTAATACTTGGGTGTAACTCAACTTCATGCATCCGCTTCAATCACAAATGAAAAAATTATTTAAAAAAATCGATTTTTTTTAATAAAACATCACGTGTCAACTTGTGATTGAACAATTAGTTGTGTTGCACAAAGATGAGGGCATCCTCGGATGCACGAGTAATTTTATATGAATAATATTCTTAATAGAATAATACTTGGATATAGCCCAAACTACATCTATCTTCATGCACTCCTTTTTTTTAAAAAAAATCTAATTACATAAGCTCCTGTACAGGATGCACCAAATTATTTTTTCCAAACACTACTACAAAATGGACATTACTTGACACTTGTAGATTTTAATTACTTGACATTTCTTTGGAAAAAACGTCAAGTAATGTGATTTTAGACAAGAAAATGTCAAGTAAAAGGATTAAAAAAGCAGAGATTGACGGAATATTTCGAATATTTTCACACGAACCTTTACTTGACACGTTTTTCGTGTTAAGTAATATAAGGTCTTACTTGACACGTTCACGTATCAAGTATAAGAAGCTTTTACTTGACATTTTTTTTTTCATGTCAAGTAAAATTAAAAAAATTGTCTAATAATATTTTTCAAATAAAATATCAGACATTTTTGAAACCCTAGCCATTCGTGAAGTAGTCCATTGCACCGTCGAAGTTTCTTTCCTCTCGCCTCGCGTGTTCTCTCCCATCGCACCGTCGACCTCTGCAGCCAACACCTCGTCCGTCGATCGGTCTAGCCATCGATTGTTGTAGCACGCTCGTCCATCGACCAGTCTAGCCATCGATTGTTGCAACGTCGCTCGTCCGTCGATCAGTCTAGCCATCGATTTATGCAGCGTCGCTCGTCCGTCGATCGTTTTATGCAGTGCTGCTTGATCGTTTCTCGTGCTTTGTTCGATCGGTCGACCCACCCTGACAGTTTTCGATCTAGCCATCGACCGTCTGCAGTGCCCTAGTCCGTCGGCCGATTTAGCCACTCTTTGCTTCGTGCTTTGATCGTTTCTCGTGCTCTGTTTGATTGGTCTAGCCACTCTTTGCTTTGTGCTTTGATCGCGCTATCTGGTAAACCTTATTTCATTTTGATTGCATTTGCAATTTATTTTCATGTGCCCCATTTCAAGTTTATTTGTTCATTTTTGTAATTATTACCATTCTTTGATTACAAATTAGACATTATGAATCGCAGTCTTCATTCAGAAAAACTTAAATAAAAAAACAAACTGAAAAATTTTCTTATCAACTAGAACAGAAGAATTCAAACACACGCATCCAAGAAGTATCTTATTGTCTTTTGACATGTTTGGCCGTTATATTGAAAACAATGTATAAAGAAAAGTGTCCTTCAACCATAAATTAGCACATCATTTAGAATTTAAAAGCATTTGATTCCATTTGAAATCATCGGTCTCTACTTTAGTATAATACAAAAATTGTTGTAGTTGCTCTTTACACCATTTAATTTTTAAGATTTTGAATTTAGTAAACCATTTAGTCATTACAATATTAGCACACATTTGAAGTTTTTGAGAGTTCAAGTTCTTAAGTTCTCTATAAATTTGAATTCCATACAAATTTTATAAGTTGTATGAGTTATCTAATTTGAATTATTGTAATATTTTTTTGTAGTTTCAAAATTAGCTTATTATAAGTATGGATAAATCATGGATGACAAAGAGTAGATTATCTAAAGAGTTTGAGTTGGGTGTGGAAGACTTCATCAATTTGGATTTTCCAATACAAATAATATGACTATATGTTGTCCTTTGTTTGAATAGTGGACATTGTCAAAGACATAATAGCAATGATATTAGAGATAATTTATATTTTAAAGGGATTGATAAAAGTTTAAGATTTGGTTTTGGCATGGTGAGGAACTTCCTAGTTCATCCTTGCATGAAAAATCCTCTGGGTGTAGGTATGAAGAGAATGATGTTGGAAATATAAAAGAAATGGTTGAAATTGCTCATGAGCAATATTCAAAAGATCTTAATGGATTCGAAAAGTTGCTTAATGATGCCGAGAAACCATTGTATGAAGGATGCAAAAGTTCACCAAGTTGTCTACAATAGTGAAGTTGTATAACTTAAAAGTTAGACATGGATGGCGTGACATTAGTTTCTTAGAACTACTAAAAGCATTAAAGGATATCTTACCTTCTACTAATGACCTCCCTACATCAATGTATGAAGCAAAGAAAACATTGGGTGCACTAGGAATGGAATATGAAAAGATTCATGCATGTCCTAATGATTGTTGCTTGTATCGAAAGGAGTATGACAATGCAATTGTGTGTCTTGAATGCGGTGAGTCAAGGTGGAAATATGGTAAAGACACAAATTAGAAGAAGAAAATCCCTGCCAAAATAATGTGGTATTTTCCTCCTATTCCACGTTTTCAACGGATGTTTAAAAGTGTTGAATGTGTTAAAAACCTGACTTTGCATGCTAATGGATGATAAATTACGTCACCTTACAGACTCCCCAACTTGGAAGTTAGTTGACACCATGTGGCCAAACTTTAGTTCTGAACCTAGGAATCTTCGTTTAGCATTGTCAGCAGATGGAATAAATCCACATAGTGATATGAGCTCTAAGTATAGTTGTTGGCCATTGTGATGGTCATTTATAATCTTCCTCCATGGTTGTGTATGAAAAGAAAGTTTATGATGCTATCAATATTGATTTCAGGTCCAAAAAATCCAGGGGATGATATTGGGATATACTTAGAGCCATTAATTGATGATTTAAAACTTCTGTGGGAAAGTGGTGTTCAATGTTATGATGCTTATCAAGAGGAACTATTCAACTTAAGAACATTTCTATTATGGACAATCAATGATTTTCCAGTATACGGAAATCTTAGTGGATGTAATGTCAAAGGTTATAAGGCATTTCCAATTTTTGGATATAACACAACTTCATTAAGACTGAAACATAGGAAAAAAATAGCATACCTTGGCCATCGAAAATTTCTAGCACAAAATCATCCTTTTCATCGTCAAAAGAAATCATTTGATGGTCAAAGAGAAGTTGGAAGTATTCCAGAACCTTTGTATGGGGAGGTTGTATTTGAAAAAGCTAAAGATCTTGATTTTCAAAGAGGAAAAAAAAGAACAAAAGAAAGTACCAAAGGTTGTTGGAATAGGATGTCTGCTTTGTTCTAACTCCCTTATTGGAAACATCTCCATTTTAGACATTGCTTACATATGATGCATATCGAGAAAAATATTTGCATGAATATCATAAGTACACTTCTTGATATTCTAGGAAAAACAAAAGACGGATTGAATGCTAGATGTGATTTAGCTGATTTAAAAATTCGACTAGAACTTACACCTATTAATGGGGATAAAAAAATCTTCCTTCCTTTTGCTTGTTATACTTTTACTAGAGAAGAAAACGTTGCGTTTTGAAGACGATATCAGAAATGAAGGTTCCTGAAGGTTACTCCTCCAATGTTAGAAATCTTGTGTTAGTGGAAGATTTAAAACTCAATGGTCTAAAATCTCATGATTTCCATGTGTTCTTACAACAATTGCTCCCCATTGCCATCAGATCTGTGCTACCAAAACATGTTCGATATGTGATAACTCGTTTGTGTATTTTTTTTCAATTCTACATGTAACAAAGTCCTTGATGTTATACAATTAGAGAAGCTGCAAGAAGACATTGTGATTACATTATGTTTATTAGAGAAGTATTTTCCTCCCTCATTCTTCACAATAATGGTGCATCTCACAGTACACGAGAAGTCAAATTTGTGGGCCTATATATTTGTGATGGATGTATCCCTTTGAAAGGTTCATGAAAGTGATTAAAAACTCTGTGAGGAATAGGCATCGTCCAGAAGGTTGTATTGCTGAAAGTTATATATTAGAAGAAGCTGTTGAATTTTGTTTGGATTTTTTATGTGGAGTAGATCCTATTGGACTTGGGTGTCAAAAGTTAAGAGACAATTCAGGCAATTCAGAAATTTGTAGACCATTGTCAACTGGAGTTCCTTACATACCTGAACGAGATCTCTTATACCAAACTCATTGATATATCTTGGAGAATACAATTGATGTGCAACCATATATAGAATAAATTATTATGACTTGGATCCATTTATTTCATTAAATACATGAATTTGAAAATAGTTATATTTGAACATTTTTCTTTTTCTTCATAAGAAAACATATGATGACATTGAAATTACAACTCGCAAGTAGATAAAAAAAACCAGAAACGGATTCAAGATGAATATAATCGAAATTTCATATCTTGGTTACAAGAAAAGGTAAAACATTAAATATACTATTCAACATAACCTTTTGTCACTTATATTTTAATTATGTAACATTTTGGTTCCCAGGTTGGAAATGAACTTGAAATGGGAGACGTGGAGGTATCAGATAACTTGAGATGGATTGCCCATGGTCCTCATCCAATTGTGACTACATACAATAGATGTTATTAATGGATGTCACTATCACACAAAGTCATATGACAAAAATAAAAGTGTAAAAAATAGTGGGGTTAGTTTAATTGCAAAAACAATACAAGTATCTAGCTCAAAAGATAAAAATCCTATAATTGGAGACATGTCCTTTTATGGGGTGATACAAGAGATTTGGGAACTAAATTATAATACATTTAAGGTTGCAATTTTTTAAAGTGATTAGGTTGAGAACAGTGGTGACATAAAAACTGATGAGTTTGGTTTTGTGTTAGTTAACTTAAATAGAATAGGTCACAGGAATGATTCTTTCATACTGGCATCCCAAGCAAGACAAGTATTTTATGTTGAGGATCCAAGTGATGGTCGATGGTCTGTTGTTCTTACTCCACCACAAAGAGATTTTGAGGATCAATACAATGATGATGTACTTGGAGATACTGCTCTACATTGTCAAGGAATTCTTGCCATGTTAGATATTGAATCTAGAATTGGTTTGGATGAGAACAATTCAACATATGTATGAGTTGATTGTGAAGGCACATGGATTCCTAAAGAGTAAATGTATGGGTGGGTTTTAACTTACTAATTAATTTTTATAATTTTGTTATATCTGACACATAATTAAACTCTATTCTATTTTTTAGGATAATTCTTACACCATGGAGATAGCAAGTGATGAGGACTTGCAACTTGGTTTGGATAATGTCAATGAAAATATGGAACTGAAGCAAGATGAAACACCAAACAAAAAGAAAAGGTTGGTTGAATATAATGCATGAGGTAACAAAAATTAGGAGTGTAGGGGAGAAAAAGTTGGTTGAATATAATGATGATGACAATGGACATAAGTTAAAATCTTTCATTAAATCTACTGTGTATCATCATATCCCGATTACATATACATCTTGGAAGTGTGTACTGACTGACTTAAAGGAAAAACTGTTTAATATTGTTGAGGTATGTATATTTTCCTTTATTGATGTATTATATTAATATTATACTTGAAAAGTAATAATCAAGTTTTGTAAATGTTTAGGGTGCTTTCATAATTTATGGTAGAAGTAAGAAGGCTATTCTCAAAATTGCAGGCGTTGCATTTCGTCAATTCAAATCTTGGTTAACGACACAATATTATCCCTTTTAAGGATGAACCCCAACTTTTGTTACACCCACTTTTGATGTACTCCTACATAATTGAAACACATCATTGGCAAGAGTTTGTCAAATCGAGATTATCTCTGAAGTTTGAGGTATTAAACTTTTCATTAAGAACATCAATATTTGTCACTTTCTTGTCATTTTTATTTTGAACTATTAAATTTATATAGAAAGTGAGAAATCAACAACAAGCATGAAGAAATAAGAACAAGTATAATCATCGGATGTCCAGAAGAGGTTATGTGAATCTTGCTGAGGAAATAGTAAGAATATTCTTAAGTTTAACTATTTTACAAATATTCTTATATTTAACAATATGTTTATTATGCAGAAAAAATTACCTTCGTCCAGCAAATTTGATTTTGGACAAGCTAATATGTGGAAAAAAGCTCGGACAAATAAAAAAATGAGAGTATGATAATAGGGTTGTCCAACAAGTCGCCAATCGAATAATAAGATTACCAATGTTATGTTTACATGAAATCCTTATATATTTTATGTGTTATTGAATATATATAATTTTCATTTAGGATGAGATCATAAAGAAGGAAGATCCACTTTCCAAAAAAATGATTCACCGAATGATGTTTTGACTCAAGCCTTGGGTACTCCGAAATATGGTGGACGCGTATGTGGGGTGGGTGGTTTCATTACACATATCGTTTACTTCCATACAACGAAAAGAGAGGATACACACAAAAAAATTGTTAATGAAAATGAAGCACTTCGTAAGCGCATTAAGGAGTTGGAAGATCAAATTCAAAACACGCCGAGCATGGTAGTTGCTCCAAGAATAAAATTCGAAAGAAGAAAAATTCAAATGTTGGGGTCACAGTTAGTCTCATGTTCTATCTTATTTAATTTATGCATTAAGGTTACAACTATTAGTTATGATAATTTTTAACTTATTTAATTTGTATTGTTATATTTATATCATAGGAGAAGGAAGTTGTTAGTGCATCAACCACACATGAGGAAGGGAAGAAGGTGAAGGAGATGGAAGCTATTAGTGTACAACCGATCTTGAAAGTGAATTATATTATAAGGTAAATTTATGAGGTAAATTTACTATTAGTTACTTATAGTGGTTTTAGGAGAAAGTTTTAGAGAATGGGGGAAAGGATGAGGAAGTGATTGCTATCAGTATACCACCGATCTTCAAGGTGAATTGTATAAGTCCCATGTTCTTCTATCTTATTTAGGAATGAACAATTTACTCATGTTCTATCTTCATTGTGCTAGGAAAAATCTTCAAAGACGATGCCGAAAGAGAATGAAGTTACTAGTGCACCATCCAATTTATCAATATCCTTGAAGTTTATTCTTGGGTACGCTGAAAAGGTAATGATTGATGGGACTATTATTTTCTTCCAACTACCTGTTGAGCTCTTTGGTTTTGGTCAAAAGAGTATGTTCTGCGAAAAGATGTGATCGAGTTTTGTAGCATGTAAAAAGTAAAGACTTTATCAAGGGTGGCTTATATCGCATAAGTAAATGTTATTTGTTTATGATATATTTTCACTTTATTAATTAGTAGTAAGTTAATGTGTTCGATCTATTATTGTAGGTACCTACACTCGTTCATTGTTGATTCAAATAAAGGGTCGAAGTATATTTTTATTGATCCATCTTTTATATCCACGGGCCAAAATACTCGAGAAGTTAGAGTCGGAACCTTTGTAGTAGATTAATGGCTTCTAAACACGGTCAATTAGTTATTGCTCCTTATAATCCTAGGCCAGTATAATTAGTTATATTCATGTTAAAAATCTTATACTCATGTTCTATCTTTTCCTGTTTTGTTCCAATGTAGAATTGTGTTGGGATCATTGTACTTGAAAGCTCCTTGTACTCATGTTCTACCTTTTCCTGTTTTTTTCCAATGTAGAATTGTGTTGGGATTATTGTACTTGAAAGCTCCTTATACTCATGTTCTACCTTAATGTAATGAGCTACTTTCATGTTCCATACTAATTAGTTGTGTATTTTATTTAGTGATCATCGATCGTTAATTGTTATCAATGCGTAGGATGACGTGGTGTACTATCTTGACACATTGAGAACAAGTTCACGAGAAGATATCAAATACATAACAAATATGTAAGCTAACTTTGCTTTTTTTTTTTTTTTTTTTTTGTTGTAAAGTTTATTTCATTCTGAATATTATACTATACTCTTTGACAAATGTAGGACAATGACCATTTTTCAGTCTAAAAAAAAATTGCAAAAGACTCGAAAAATCACATTCTGAAAAACAGTAAAGGTAAGTATAAGAGCATTGAAAAAATTAATAGAATGATGTTTATTTAATGCATCTGTATGATATGTGTAATAATTATTGGCTTTGTATTGTAGTGTCCTTTACAAGTGGGAACTGTCGGATGTGGGTATTATGTTATGAGATATATGCGAGAAATCGTGACTAAAGAGAAGAATATTATCACAGATGCGATATGTCTTTAAACTACTTATATATTGTAACATTATAGATAATGTAAATAGTAAATAAATATATATATTTCACTTTCTATGTTTTATAGATTGATACGAGGAGCTCGTACTCGCAACTTGAATTGGATGAAGTACGCGTGGAATGGGCTGAATATTTAGGTCGCTATATCTGAAGTACGAGGAGCTCGTACTCGCATCCGGAGTTCCACCATAACTCTCAACGCCGTTTTAGAGTGCGTCAAGAGATCCTATATACGTGGGGAGTATTAAAATTTAATATATCGTTTGTAATTTTTAAAATTTGATCTAAAAACCTGTAAAACATATTATACCAAATAAGAATTTACATAAATGAAAATGAAGTCCATTTTATAACAAGTAAAAAATTACAATATCCAAACGAAGTCGATACTAGAAATTACGATATCCAAACGAAGTCGATAAACATTCATATCACAAATACATAAAAGAAGTAAAATCAAAACAGCATCTAGAACACTTCTCGAGCACAGCATCTTCAACAATTGTCCCAGCTCATCTCTGTATAGCATTCTACAATAAAACAAAAACATTGAAATGTTATATCGATAAACATCCACAACACGTTCAAACTCCAATACGGGTGGTAATAAACATCAAAACGAGTAAACAATGATCACCAACACACATAAAAATCAAATTTGTCTCCAAAATGGTTTGAGAAATGAATATATGAAACTGGGTGTAACTTAGACTGCAGCTAACTATTGCTCTTTGCATTAATAATTTATATTTAAAAGGAAAATAGAGAGGATCATCCCAATAAAACAACACTACTTTCTCCATATTTTGCTTCTAATCACAACAACGAAGACAATAAATGACAAAGTTGATTCTTCTATCTTTGACAACAAACAGAGTTTTTTAGATACCAAATAAACCAAATGGAGAGAATAAGAGTAAGAAAGTGAGCAAAAACTAGAACAAAAGTGAGAAAAAAAACAACTAAAACAATATGTGATGCCAACAAAAATTTAAAAATCTAATCAAATTACATTGGCAAAAAAAAAAAAAAATGGTCATCTATACAAAAATTTTATAAATCAACTTTTGATCATCCTTACATAAATCTCATAAAACAATATGTAATTTTAATTTTAGTTGTATATGTGTGTGGTATGTGGCATCATTATCATCATCATTGATTAAACCATTTTGTAAATTTGTTAAAAGTTTTTCAAATATTTGAGAGAGAGAAAATGAATGTGGCTGAAATAAGGGGCAGATGAAAGTTTAAACTTTAAAGAATAGTATAGGAGAGAGCGAGAGGCAAGGAGAGAGCAAGATTTAGGGAGAGAGCGAGATTCATGGAGAGAGCGACATAAAACACATCTTCCCACCCCCTTTTTTTTCTCTACTTCCCTTCCCTGCTTTAATTTGTATTTCATCTCTACCAACGACAACACTACTTTCTCCATATTTTGCTTCTTCTAATCACAACAACGGAGACAATAAATGACAAAGTTGTTTCTTCTTTCAAACAAAAAACAAATAGAAATACCATAATTCCAAAAGTTCGTCAACGATGGCAGGAGCTAATGATGTGAGATTAAAGCTTCTTATTGATTCCAACCAACAAAGAGTTCTTTTTGGAGAAGCACACAACAACTTGATTGACTTTCTTTTCAGTATACTTTCCCTTCCCCTTGGGACTGTGATTAGGCTTTTGAAAAATCAAGGCATGGTGGGATGCTTATCTAATTTGTATGAGAGTGTTGAAGCTTTAAATGAAACATATTTACAACCAAATTAGAGCAAAGACACCCTTTTTAAGCCTAAAGTATAGGAGAGAGAGAGAGGCAGGGAGAGAGCGAGATTCAGGGAGAGAGCGAGATAAAACACATCTTCCCACCCCCTCTTTTTCCCCTACTTCCCTTCCCTTCTTTAATTTGTATTTCATCTCTACCAACGACAACACTACTTTCTCCATATTTTGCTTCTTCTAATCACAACAACGGAGACATAATATGACAAGTTGTTTCTTCTTTCAAACAAAAAACAAATAGAAATACCATAATTCCAAAAAGTTGCGTCAACGAATGGCAGGGAGCTATGATGTTGAATTAAAGCTCTTATTGATTCCAACCAATCAAAGAGTCTTTTTGGGAACACAGACAAGCCTTGATGACTTTCTTTCAGTATACTTTCCCCTTCCCTTGGGACTGGTGATTAGGTTCTTTAAAAAATTCAAGAGCATGGTGGGATGCTTATCTAAATTTGTAATGAGAGTGTTGAAGCTTTAAATGACAACTATTTACATACCAAATCAAGACAAAAAGACACCCTTTTAAGCCTAAAGTTAGAGAGAGGAGAGGTCAGGGAGAGTGAAGATTCAAGGGAGAGGAGTTCGAGAAAGATTAGGAGAACGTGATAAAACACATCTTCCCACCCCCTCTTTTCCCCTACTTCCCTTCCCTTCTTAATTTGTAATTTCATCTCTACCAACGACAACACTACTTTTTCCATATTTTGCTTCTTCTAATCACAACACGAGACAATAAATGACAAAGTTGTTTCTTCTTTCAAAAAAAAACAAATAAAATACCATAATTCCAAAGTTTGTCAACGATGGCAGGAAGCTGATGAATGTGAATTAAAGCTTTCGTATTGATTCCAACCAAACAAAGAGTTTTTTTTGGAGAAGCAGACAAGAACTTGATTGACTTTCTTTTCAATATATCTTCCCTTCCCCTTGGGACTGTGATTAGGCTTTTGAAAAATCAAGGCATGGTGGGATGCTTATATAATTTGTATGAGAGTGTTGAAGCTTTAAATGACACATATTTACAACCAAATTAGAGCAGAGACACCCTTTTGAAGCCTGAAGTATAAGAGAGAGCGAGAGGCAGGGAGAAAGCGAGATTTAGGGAGAGAGCGAGATTCAGGGAGAGAGTGAGATTCATAGAGAGAACCAGATACAGTTGAATAAAAAGTAAAAAAAAAAAAGAAGTTCTGATCCCAGGGAAGGTGAATATGCAGTGTGTCAAAAGTAGGTCAATCTTCCATTAGGGAATCATGGAGGAAGAGAAGCGAAGACAGACTCAAAACAATAATGATAAGACTCGAAGCTCTCTCTTGACCAATCAACTCTTTCATACAGGGAGAGAGCGAGAGGCAAGGGGAGAGCGAGATACAGGGAGAGAGCGAGATACAATTGAATAAAAAGTCAAAAAAAGAGGCAAGGAGAGAGCCAACAAAAAACACATTAAAATCCAATTGCTTGGCTACCATAACTACAAGATAGCCAATAATTCTTTAATTATCATAAAGCTACTTAAGACATAACTAAACTTTGCTACCATAACTGTAGGATAGCAACATATTAGACAACTAAATAATGTAGTAATCATACCTAATTTGATGGGTCTCCTCTATGTGATCGTACCATGTCTTCAATCATCTTTTTCATTTCTTCCATTTGTCTGGCATGATCCTCTTGCATTCTTTTCTGAATGTCTTCAAGTTCCTTAATCCTCGACTGAGACTATTAGAAATTGACTCTCAATTCATCCATTCCCGCCTCCATTCCTTGAGTAGATGATGAGCTTGATGTGATGGTACTCCTAGAATTTAGAAAAGGAAAAAGTTTGAAACATACTTGCGATAGTCTGTTATTTCTTTACAATTGTTGAGAATGTACCAATGTGCAATACGCTTTTCCTTCACTGATAGCGTCTGTAAAGTTGACGCCCCTAATGGTCGTACCCTCTGCCTAAATAATTCAAATTCACCAAATATCTCGTGATCGGGAATGTTATCATCATTTCATTCATCTCTATTGAATCTCATTTCAATCCCACTTAGATATCGCGAGCAGAAGTTCCATGATTCATTCATTGCATATGGTTCCGCTATAGACCCCTCGAGACGTGCTTTGTTCCGTACAAATTGTTTTAATGTTCGTAAACTTCTTTCAATAGGATACATCCAACTATAACTAACTGGACCCACCACTTTGGTTTCATATGGTAGATGAACTGCAAGGTGTACCATTACATCGAAAAAGGCAGGTGGGAATATTCTCTCTAATTTACAAAGTATGACTAAGTTGCGAAAGAATGTACACAACTCAAGAATAACAATGGATACGTTCTTCGGTAGGTATGCTCGAATACCAATAGGGAGTAGCCTGTGAAGCAACACATGACAGTCGTGTGTTTTCAGCCCCGATATTTTTCCATCTTTGTCATTGACACATCGTCATATGTTAGATACGAATCCATCAGGGAATTTCACTGATTTCAAATACTTACAAAACGAAATCCGTTCACCATTTGTTAATGTGTATGCTGCGTGTGGTTTTACAAATCTGTTCTCGACCTGTATCAAATGTAGGTCCTTTCTTATCTTTAAATCATGTAAGTTTAATCAAGCATTGTGTATACCTTTGTCTTCCCTTCAATATTAACATGTGCCCACCAAATTGTCGCATATGTATTTTTCAATATGCATTACACTAATTATGTCGTAACAATAGTTTGGACCATATGGAAGTTGAAAATAAATACCTTTTTTAGTCCAGTTTAGAATTCACTTTCTTTTTTTTGTCTTGCTTCGATAGATGTTTGCTAAGCAAAGAAAAGTTAGCATATTTATTTGTTGTAATATTCTTCTCCAATTCATTACGACGTGGAGGTCTACGTTCAACTTTTCCATCATGTTTTCTACTTCAACGCCAACTATGATTCTTTGGAAGATAACGTCGATGTCCCATAAATGATATTTTCCCTCTATCCCGAAGGACGAGTTATCTTCTTTGGCATATTGACATGCTTTATAACCTTTTGTACTCCAACCAGATAAGTCACCGTACGCAGGGAAGTCATTATATCGTCCATAATAAGGTAGCATATAGTTGAAAAAACTCACCAGCAACAGATCATAAGTTCGCTACACCAATTGTCCACAACTCTTTCAACTCTTCAATCAACGGTTACAAGTAAACATCAATTTCCTTTCCAGAAGATTTTAGACCAGGTATGAGCAAAGACATGAAGAAGTTTGTTTCCTTCATGCATTTCCAAGGGGGCAAATTATAAGGAATTATCACCACAAGCCACATACTATAAGAAGTGATCATATTTCCAAACAAATTGAAGCCATCTGAAGCTAATCCTAAACGAACATTTCAAGGATCTAAAGCGAAATGAGGGAATTCACGATCAAAATGTTTCCACCCCTCTACATTAGCTGAATGTCGCAATACATCATCCATTTTAACTCGCTTATCTTTATGCCATCTCATGTCAGAAGCGCCTTCTTTTGATGCAAACAATCGTTTTAATCTCGGTATCAATGGAAAATGATGCAATACCTTATGTGGTATTTTTTTACCCTTGCCATCATTAACTTGTACCGAGACTCACCACAAACAGGGCATTGTTGCAAATCTGCAAACTCTTTCCAATACAATACACAATCATATTTGCACGTATGAATAGACTCATAACCTAGGCCTAAGTAACGTAATTTTCGCTTGGCTTCATAAAAGGAAGTAGGTATAGAGGTGTCAGCTGGAAACATTGCTTTTAACAATTCTAGCAACATGTCAAACGATTTGTTACTCTAGCCGTTCAGAACTTTGACATGCATCAACTTCACTAAAAAGTTTAAGGACGAAAATTGCGAACACCCAGGGTATAATTCATTACGTGCTTCAGTCATTAAATCCTCGAATAAGTTCATGGTATCTCTTTCTTGACCATTAAAGGACATTTCCTTATTCTCAATCCTTCCTTCATTTGCATTTTCGTTTTCAATTGGAACTTGTAAATCATTTATAAGATTCAACATCTCATTTTCTTCGACAGCATTACTCTTTATACTATCTACTTCAACATCCTGTATTGAACGACTTGTATGACTTCTAGATAAGTTTACTGGCTCTCCATGATATACCCATTCACAATGAGGGAGATATTCCATATGTTAATAGATGTTGTTCCACAATATCTATCTTTTCCCAAATTGAATTCATACAATTCTTGCATGGATATCTTATTCGTCCAGAATCATTAACATGAAACCTTGCCATATCTAAGAACTGTGATACTTCTTCTCTATACTCCACTGATAACTTATTCCTTAGTTTAATTCATTCTTTATTCATCCTTAAAAATAAATATTTTCTGACCAACTTGTAATCCAAAACAATAACCTGGATTAGAGGACAAAATATAAAGTATTATTAAGCATTGAGTTCCATAATTTTTATTTCTTACGGAAAAATAAACACATAGGTCCCTAGACCGCTTAAATTGTCTTAACAACTTTCAAATGTTTTATTTAGTACATCTCCAAGCTTTCAATTTTGTGTCTAATATAGGTCTTTCATCTATTCAACATTTTCTAAAATTTACAAGCCTATTGGACACAAAATTTAAAGTTCAATTTTCTATTAGACACAAAATTTAGTTTTATGTCTAGTAGATTCTTTAAATTTTTTTAAAATATTAAATACGTTAAGTACCAAATTGGAGGTTTAAAAATTTATTTTATATTTTTTAGATTAATATAGGCCTTTCATTTATTCAACATCTTTGAAATGTTAAAAATTTCAGATAAGATTTTAGTGGGCATAATATTGATGGGCATGATTTGTACAACAATTTCAGAAAATTAACAAAAGAAAATACAATATTTAACACATTTTAATGGCATTTCACATATGATTTAAATAAATATACAAGATAAAATAAAATGAAAAAATTACCGGCGAGGAGACGATGGCAGCGGCAGGCAGTTGATTGCAGCGACGATAAAAATTGATGGAAGAAAAGGGAGAAATGGAAGAAAAAATTGATTGAAAAAATGGAAGAAAAGTTGGATGGGAAAAATGGAGAAAATGGGAGTTAAAGTGTAAAATGAGGACAAAATGGGGAGAGGGATGAAGAATGGTTAAGAAAAAGAAGGAAAATGGGAGAAAGAGGGAAAAATTTGAGAGGGAGAGGAAGAAAATAGGGGCGGCGGTGGTGGGGGGTTAGGGTTTTTTGAGAGGGAGAGATAAAAAATAGGGCGAGTGGGGAAGAAGAAGGGGTCTGGTTTAAACCAGACCCCTCTCCCGACGTCGCCCGACGGGCGTCGAGAGATCCATCAGGGAACTCCCGATGGTTAACACCCGGCATCGGGAGTTCCTGGGAACTCCCGATAGTTAACTCTCGACGCCGGTTGGATGTGTCAAGAGTTCCCGAGGAACTCTCGACGAACCTTTACGATGTCGGGAGTTCTCGAGAAACTCCTAACGGCCCTTTACTTCGTCGGGAGAGACCGTCTCTCCCGGCGACCTAACTCCCGATGCATTAAAACGGTGTTGGGAGTTCCCGTTTTTCTTGTAGTGAGGCCAAGTCATGTCTGTTAAGAAATTTCACCGACTCCTCCACAAAAGCAACCTTCTTGGCTCTGGTGGCAATATCAACTGCAGTTTCACATCTATCGCTTATTTCCATAGTGAATATTCCTGGATACACCAACTCCATTTGTTTTGCAGTGTTGTAATCGCTATTTTGTGCTGCTTGGTACAGCTGAACACATAGTCGACAATCACATTCTTCTTCTTTTTAAAAATGAATGATGTTTTAGAGTTCGTTTGATAATGTTTTACTTTTTTATATCTTGTTTGTTGTTAATTTCTAGTACTCAACCATGTCTCATCAATAATTTTCTTCATTATACTATTGTTATAGTGGACAAACTTTGACTCCAATGTAAATAAAATTCTATAATAGGTCATTTGGCTCACTAACTTCTTAAGTTTTTGTAAACAACTCAATTTCAATAATAAACATTATTGAAGTTTTGTTAGTAACTCAAAACTGTAAATTAGTCTTTGAGTTGGTATAGTCAATTCCTAGTCTCTAGGAAATAGTTGAAGTTATTTTTACTTGTAGTCAAGTCTAAGTTCCTATTCTTGTGGAGTTAGTGGGATTAGTTGCTAACATTGTGGAATCTATTTTTAGACTTAAGATATGTATTTATATGAAGTTTTCTAGAATGAAATTCACACACTTTCCATTTTTCTCATTTTCCTCTCATTAGTTAGAACAATAGTGGTATCAGAGTCCTCAGTTCTTAAGGGATCTGTGAGTGAGAATCAGTGAAATATCTCTGAGAGAAACTGAGTGATACACCTATGAGAGTTGTTAGAGATGGAATTAGGATCAAACAGTCTTTCTTCATTGGCTTCACCTGTGTTTGATGGTGAAAACTACCAGACATGGGCTATCAGAATGCAAGCCTACATGGAGGGTTGTGATTATTGGGAAGCAATTTAGCAAGACTATGAGATTGCTCCACTTCCTGATAACCCAATAATACATCAGATCAAGACTCACAAGGAGAGGGTCACCAGGAAGGCAAAAGCTCGAGCTTGCCTATATGCAGCTATGTCTCCCACCATATTCAATGGTATTATGGCCTTGAAGTCGGCAAAGGAGATCTAGGAGTTCCTCAAAATTGAGTATGGAGGTGATGAGAGCATTAAAGGCATAAAAGTGTTGAACTTGGTGTGAGAATTCGAGAGAATGCAAATGAAGGATTCTGAGTCTATTATAGAATACTCAGATAAGTTGATTGGGATTGCTAACAAGGCAAGAGCATTAGGAACCAATTTATCTAACAATAGATTGGTTCAGAAGGTTCTAATTTCAGTACCTGGGAGATATGAAGCAACCATTGCTTCCTACCTTTCAAAACTCAAGGTGATAGAAGTGGTTAGTGCTTTGCAGCATAAGAGAGAGTAGGTTGATGAGACAAGAAGGAAGCATTGAGGGGGCATTGAAAGCTAGAGTGTAGTAGGGAGAAGGTGGAAGAGAGAAGAAGGGAAAAGGGAAGAAGAGAAGTGGCAGCAGTAGCTCAAAGTCTGCTGCAAAGGATTCTGGTAGTACATGCAAGCACTGTAGAAAGCAGAATCATCCACATTTCAGATGCTGGAGAAGGCCAGGTGTGAAGTGTAGAAGATGTCATTTATTGGGGCACATTGAACGATTCTGTAAGGAAGCAAAAACTCAATAGCAAGGAGGAACACATGTTGTAGTACAGCAAGAAGAAGATCAACTCTTTGTGGCTACTTATTTCTCATCAGTCACTCAATGTGATGGTTGGTTGGTTGATAGTGGGTGTACCAATCACATGACAAGTGACAAAGGGTTGTTCAAGTACCTTGACAAGTCATTCAAGTTAAGGGTGAAGATAGGAAACGATGAGTATCTAGAAGTAAAGGGGAAGGGCACAGTGTCAATAGAGAGGTCTGCTGGAACCAAGTTGATTACTGAAGTGTTTTTTGTCCATGAAATTGATCAAAACTTGTTAAGCATTTGTCAATTATTAGAGAAGGGATTCAAAGTGTTGTTTGAAGAAGGAAAGTGCCTCATTTCTGATTCCAATGGGAATGAGTTGTTCAAAATAAAGATGCAACATAAGAGCTTCTCGTTGGATCCACTCGAGAAGGAGCAGATAGTTTTCAAGTGTCAAGTGAATGACACCAAATTATGGCACAAGAGGTTGGGGCATTTTCATCAGAAAGGGTTGCAGTATCTGCAGAAAAATGAGATGGCAGTAGGAGTGTCAGTTCTGTAGGAGCTGAAAATAAACTGCAGCGCTTGTTTAATAGGGAAGCAAACAAGGCTGCCTTTCAAAAAGTCACAATGGAAAGTAACTGAGAAGTTGTAGCTCATCCACACTGACTTGTGTGGACCTCAACCAACTCTTTCACTAAATAGTAGCAAGTATGTCATTATCTTTATTGATGGTTATACCATAATGTGTTGGATATATTTCATAAAGCATAAGTCTAAAGTAGCTGAAGTGTTTTTGATGTTTAAGAGATGGGTTGAGAATCAAAGTGGCTGTAAGATTCAGGTGGTGAGAACTGATAATGAAGCTGAATATACATCGCAAAGGTTCAATTCCTTCTGGGAAAAAGTTAGGATAGAGCATCAGCTCATTGCTCCATATTCTGCAAAATGGAGTCAATAAGAGGAAGAACAGGAGTATTATGGAAATGACAAGATGCTTATTGCATGAGAAAAACTTACCAAAGGAATTTTGGGCTGAAGCAGCAAACACAACAATCTTTCTATTGAATAGACTACCTACAAAGGTATTAGAGAAGAAGACATTTTATGAAGCTTGGTTTGATACTGAACCAAAATTGACAAATTTGAAGGTGTTTGGCTGCTTGTGTGTGTGTGTGTTTTTTTTTTTTTTTTTTTTTTTATGTTCCACAGGTGAAGAGAGACAAATTGATTGAGAAGGCAGAACCAGGAATCTTTGTAGGCTATAGCATGGTGTCCAAAGCCTACAAGATCTATCAACCTCATATAGAGAAGATGGTGATTAGCAGAGATCTTTAGTTTTTGGAGGATGAGAAGTGAGACTGGACAGAAGAAGCATAGGTGAAGCAACAAGAAGTCTCTCTGGATCCTGATGAATTAGTTGATGATGCACCAGTTAGAGGGACTAGACTATTAAAGGAGGTGTATGAAAGAAGTAGTGTAGCTGCATTAAAGCCTGCAGGATATGAAGAAGCTAAAAGAGATACGAAGTGGATGGAGGCAATGAAGGAAAAGTTGAGTATGATAGAGGAAAACAATACATGGGAGCTAGTGGAGAAGCATGCACACAGGAAAGTGATTGGAGTCAAATGGGTTTTCAAAACCAAATTGAACCTAGATGGCTCTGTGAACAAGCTCAAGGCCAGGTTAGTGGTAAAAGGGTATGCATAAGCCTAGGGAATTGATTTTTCTAAGACTTTTGCACCTGTTGCAAGAATAGACACAATCAGGTTGCTACTGGCTGTGTCAGCCCAACATGGATAGAAAGTATATCAGCTAGATGTGAATTCAGCATTCCTAAATGGAGTGTTAGAAGAAGAGATTTATATTGAGCAACTAGACGGATTCATCATACCAGGAAAAGAGTAGAAGCTTTATTTGTTGAAGAAGGCTCTCTATGGGTTGAAGCAAGCTCCTAGGGCATGGTACAATATGATGGATGATCACTTGTTGAACCTGGATTTTGTGAAGAGTCTAAGTGAATCCACACTCTATGTGAAGAAATCAAATACTGCTATTGTGTTTGTATCTCTCTATGTAGATGACTTACTAGTGACAGGAAGTGATGATGTTCAGATAGAGATATTCAAGCAAGAAATGATGAAGGTGTTTGAGATGACTGATCTAGGTGTGATGCATTACTTCCTAGGTATGGAGATTCAGCAAAGGCAGAATGAAATGCTCCTTTGTCAGAAGAAGTATGTAAGAGAGGTATTGAAGAGGTTCAATATGGAGGAGTGTAAAAGTGTGAACACTTCAATGATTCAGAAGGAGAAGTTGCAAAAAGATGATGGAGAGGAACCTGTCGATGAGTATGCGTACAGAAGTCTAGTTGGATGCCTCGTGTATCTCACATCCACTACGCCTAACATTATGTACACTGTAAGTGTCTTATCTAGATTTCTTCACTGTCCAAGCAAGAATCATATGGTTGTTGGAAAAAGGGTTATGAGATATCTGAAAGGCACACTGTCTTTTGGGATCAAAGTTAGTAAAGTTGAAAATTTTGAGTTGCAAGGCTACTCAGATAGTGATTGAGGTGGGTCATTAGATGATATGAAGAGCACCTCTAGCTATTGTTTCACTTTTGGCTCAGGGTGTTTCTCATGGTGTTCAAAAAAGCAAGATATAGTGGCTTAGTCAACTGTAGAAGCTGAGTTCATTGCAGCGACGACAACAATCAACCAAGCTGTTTTGTTGAAGAAATTGATGCATGACTTGCATCTGAAGCAAGAAAAGTGTGTGAATGTGTTTGTGGATAATCAAGCCACTCTAACCATTTCATTGAATCCAGTTTTTCATGGAAGGACCAAACATTTTAAGATCAAGTATTATGTTTTGAGAGAGATGCAGAAGGAAGGAGAATTGCAGCTGGTACATTGCAGCTCAGAAGAACAAATAGTTTATATCTTCACTAAGTCTTTTTGTGTGAGTCATTTTCAAGCTCTTAGGAGCAAGTTAGGTGTTTGCATTATTTGAGTTAGGAGGAGAATATTAGTAACTCAAAACTGCAAATTAGTTTTTGAGTTGGTCTAGTCAATTCCAGTTTCTAAGAAATAGTTTAAGTTATTTTTAGTTGTAGTCAAGTCTAAGTTCCTATTCTTGTGGAGTTAGTGGGATTAGTTGCTACCATTGTGGAATCTATTTTTAGATTTAAGATATGTATTTATATGGAGTTTTCTAGAATGAAATTCACACACTTCCCATTTTTCTCATTTCCTTCTCATTAGTTAGAACAACAAGTTTGCACATTTATTGATTTACTTTATCTTTTCATCATTTTCTATTTTACACATTTATCGACGAACTTCATCTTCTCCCATTTATCAAGTAACTTTACATTTCCTTCTTAATATGTTTTTCACATTTATTGAGAAACTTCATTTTACAACTCTATCTCCCAAAAAGAAATTTACTTAACTTCAACATATTTAACTTCATACTTATTAGATCCAGTCACCGGACTGAACGACCCTTAGGTGATTGGAATCTATCGCTGATGGTCAACGAGCCATATAAGTCTATTTTGTGACATGCTTCTCTTATACTAATAGACTTTTAACTGTTATAGTCTATTTTATCACAAATAGATTTCAATCAATTTTGATGGACTTGTGAGAAGATGTAATATTAAATTTGTCTTCTTTCACTCATCAACTTAAACTTTTGGGTTGACGACTTAACAAGGCTAATATAATTTATTGGAGTTTCAATCTGAATTTAGAGTTTACTATATTTTCAAATAATTTTAAGTTTCAATGATTATTTTTTTTTTGGACAAGTTTTACTTAAAATGAAAAACACATTTATTGGGGGCAGAACAAAGCTAGGAAATGGTGCTAACTCTGGAATTTCTAGTCCTTACGATAGTCGAGAAAATTGTAGTACCTCTATTTATTGCTTCTACACAAACAGCTTTTATGAATCATGTATGGTCGACCCCAACCTTATAACGGCACTTTTTCTTTTTTTTTTTTTTTGAAATAACAATGGCAGGCCTTTTCCCCCCTTAAATTGGAGATAAGGACAAAGGTAGAAAAGACGGGGGACCCATTTCTGCCACTTGGTGTCTAAGTCATATAAATATCACTACATAATCACTCCAAAGGTATAGCATGGTAACAATACAAATTTACTCACTCAAATCCAATTTAATTGGTTAAGTTATTATGTCATCTACTAACAAGTAAGAGGTTCGAAAATCTATTTCTATATGTTGTTGATCTAAAAAAGAAAGTAGAAAGATTTATGAAATCTTATTAAATCAAAACTAGACGGAAAACAATAATGATTCACTTTACTAAATTAAAGCATGATTGAAATTAAAAGTATAAATTAGTAACAATGTAAATATGGAAAATTTATTCAATAAAGATAAAAATTGGCAAAAAAAAATTAAAAATGGGCCCTTTTAGTTGTTACATCTGAAAATGGCTGGTTCATTTGTTTTAGGGATCTTTTGTAAATTTGAAAAGTAATTAGAGAAATATAGTGGTTTGAAAACTATTTAGAGATTTGTGATTGTTTTGTAATTTCAAGGCACTTATCGAAGGTTGAAGGCTCGACAATGGAGTTTGTTGAGTGTTGAACATTCGACCTATGCTTTTATGCTTGTCGAGTGTTCAACATTGAACCTCCTTAGGTCGAAAGTTCAACCCTCAACAAAGATCCCATCCCATCAGTCTCCCCTGCCCCATGCCTCTATCGAGATTCTTCTTCCCCATGCCTCTGCCGCATGCCTCTGTTGAGATTCTTCTGTGGGCTGGCTTGCATGCTGACCGGAAGCCACAACTTTCTCATGGGTCGAGTGTTCAACAGTCGACCTATGGCTTTTTAAAACTCCCTCACATTTATTTTCAGATCACATTACCACACTTCTTCCTTCGATCAGAAACCCTCTCCTCCCATTTTACCTCATGCTCTCCCTTTTTCATTCAAATTTTTACCCTCATTGCTTTCCATTTCCATTTCTCTTATCCTATTTCGTTTGATAAAAATTGTCCCCACACTTCTCCTCTTGTTCATAAATTATACTGGTTGGTTCATTCATTTTACTAGATTTCTACTTTATTAAGAATAACTATAAATTTATTTTTGTTCTTATATTATTATTATTATTTTATAGTTTTTATTGCTGTTCGGGAAATAAAGATTCAAAAGAGGGTATATGTTTGATCAACTAAATTACTATTTTTTATAAGTTATAGATTCTAATATTATTTTATTTTTGTAGTTGTTGTTGTCAGATTAACAAATAACAAAAAAAAAAAAAAAAAAAGATAAGGTTGTCACTTTGAAGGAAAAAAAAAGAACTACAGTCGAATTTGTGAGTTGAATTTTGACTTTTATTTATTAGTAGTTTTTTGTTTTTCATATTTGTTTATTCTAAATATATCATTTTTATTCCTTATATTGATGTTAATAATTTTTTAATATTAGTTATATATCTATATTACGCTGAATTTAATAATATTTTAGATATATCATGTTTATGTTAGTCACCATGTTAATGTGAATTTTTTTAATATTATTTTTTAATTGAAGATCAAGAAGTAATTTTGTTTATTTGTTGTTTGTTATATGATATTCTATATTTTAGTATTATTTTTTAATCAACAAATTTAGTATTTTGTTTGTTTTTAATAAAAAAATGTTACCTACTTTATTGTTTGTTTTTATTTAACTGTGATGTTTATAGTTTAAAAAGTTTAGTTTATTGTTATGTTTAAAAAATAGATATTTATATTTTAAAAACTTTAGTATTTTTAGTTTAATACAGAATTATTGTGATTTTTTTAATATATTTCTTATGATATTTGATTTTTTTAATATTAACTTTGAAAAAATAGTTTTAAAAAGTTTAGTTTATTGTTATTTTAAAAAGTTGATGTTTATAGTTTAAAAACTTTGGTATTATTAGTTTAATACAAAATTATTGTGATCTTTTTAATATATTTCTTATGATATTTGATTTTTTTAGTATTAACTTTGAAAAAATAGTTTTAAAAAGTTTAGTTTATTGTTATGTTTAAAAAATTGATTTTTATAGTCTAAAAACTTTAGTATTTTTAGTTTAATACAAAAATATTGTGATTTTTTTAATATATTTCTTATGATATTTGAGTTTTTTTGTATTTAAGTTTGAAAAAATAGTTTTAAAATGTTAGTTTATTGTTATGTTTAAAAAGTTGATGTTTATAGTTTAAAGAAACTTTAGTACTTTTAGTTTAATACAGAATTATTGTTATTTTTTAATATATTTCTTATATTTTTTTTGTTTAAGTTTGATAATTAGTAAAACAATTAGTAATGTATTGTTTTTTTTTTTTTAGAAAATGGCAGACAGATGTTTGGAATTTAGGTTTACAAATGGTAATATGATTGATGGTGTTGATGTAGTTGATTGACCAACCACCATGTGGGGGTTTTAGCATAAATGTGAACAGTGGAATTGTATTTGAACAATTCATTGAAATGGTAGGGATGTCATTTAGTGTAGATATGAGAACAAATTAGTTAAAAATAAAATATAGACATCCTAATCTAGCACCATCAGGATCAGTAAGGTTTATGTCATTCCCTATTCCGAATGAACAAGCTATGAACTTGTTCTCAATCACGATGTCGCTCCTGAATTTAGTGCATTTATATGTAAACGTAAGTAGGATAGGGTTGGATATAAACTTGAATACACCCTTTAGTCAATTTGAAGATCCAACTCAATGTATTGATCCTGATCTGGAATCAGTTGCATCGCCATGTGATGTTGAAGATATGGTGGCTAATAATCAGTACAGAGATTTTAGAACATAAACAGACGATGAATTTGAAGAGTTATATTTTGATGATTGTGAACATGAGTTACCTTTAGATATATTCAACGATTTGGATCTAAGTGTACTAGATAGCCTTCAAGAACACGACCTAATTGTAGCCCCTGTGGATGTTGAAAATACTCAATTGTATAAAGGGATGATTTGTCAAGACAAAGAAATGCTACAACACGTGGTCAAATGTTTTGCTATTATATGTCATGCACCATATAAGGTTGTGGAATTGACAACGACGATTTGGGCAATTTCGTGTAAAAAGTGGGAAGAAGTTTGCAAATGGAGACTACGTGCAATAAAGAAAAAGTTGCATGGCTTTTTCGAGATCACTAAGTATGTTGAGCAACATACATGTTTTTATTCAGAATAGAGTCAAAGTCATGTGCAGTTAAATTCATCAATGATTGCACTAGAGTTTTGTAATGTCGTAAGAGAAAAATCATCTATTAGCGTGCACAACTGCAGTATGAAATAAAATCAAAATTTGGATATCATATTCCTTACCATGGGGTGTGGAAAAGAAAAAGAAAAGCACGTTGGCTAAAGTGTTTGATGACTAGGATGAGCCATAAAAATTATTACCCAGGTGGTTGTACATGGTTAAGCAGACCAATTCTGTAGCACATGTAGGGTGGAGAGTTAAAGAAACACCTATTGAAGGCCATGTTATCCTAACTTCTGTATTTTGGGAATTTGATCATTGTATAGAAGCTTTTAATAAATGTCGGTCAAATAGATGGTACCCACTTGTATGGCAGATATCGAGGAAAGTTACTGATTGCTACATCAGTTGATTCAAACGAGCATCTTCTTCCACTTGAATTTGATGTTGTAGATGGGGAGTCTGCTGACTCATGTGGATTGTTCCTGAAACACTAAGATAAATTGTAACATACGAAGAGGTGTGTTTAATTCCATATTGACATGTTGACATTATCACAACAGTGAATAATCCAACAAATGGTTGGTCGGGACCAAAATGTCACCATCGTTTCTACTTACGACATATCATCAGCAACTTCAATAAAAATATATATATATAAATTTAACTCATTAAAAAATTATGTTTATCATGCTGGGTTTCAATTTCAAATTTGAAAGTTTAACAAAGCCATCAAGGACATCAAAGGAATAAATCAAAGCTATCTGAGCTTTTTTAACAACATTGGTATAAAGCAATGGACTCAACCACATGATGGAGGTTTCAGATATGGATGGATGACGACAAATCTATCAGAGTGCATAAGTGGTATCCTCAAGAGAGCTCGAATGTTGCCGATAAATGATCTTGCTTAAATAACATTCTTCAAGTGCAAACTATTTCGAAAAAAGAAGTGAAGAAATAAGAGCTACTTTGGAGCATCAAGATAAATACAC